>NC_058406.1:87877862-88177862 GCF_002201575.2 Neomonachus schauinslandi | reverse complement strand
CCTGCCTGGATTCAAAAGTAGGGCATTCTACATGGATGGGATGGGATTCACCGGCGGGGGCGGGGGGAAGGGGGGAGGGGGGTTGTCATCGTCATGGAATTATGCTTACCCATACACATGATATGGCAGATGGTGATAAGTATTATGGAAAAAAATAAAATGGGGGAGGTGTGGGATATGTCAAGGTGATGGGGGAAGCAGTCATTGCAGTATGAATGAGAATGGGCAGGAGAGGAAAGATCTCTGTTATTCTGGTTAATGCATCTTTTATACATTTTCTTAATAGCTTCTAACATAAATGATATATCAATTAAAGGATGAAAAATTATTAATACCGGAGCATTTAGTAAAAGTGAGTTAAAATAATCAGAGCAATTATATGACAATCTTCACTGTCCAGACAAACCTGAGAGCAGACAATTAATCCACACAATAAAATCAACATTTTAAAAATCAGCCTTACACAAAAGGAGAAAAGTACAAATGAGCACTTTTCTCCTCAGGGATTTCCATTCATCAGGCTTTCTTCTTTTATTACTTGTCATTCATCTCAGAAAGTTCTTTATTCCTAGAAAGAACCGTGCTTTACTCATTCCCACTCGCTATGGGACTGGGTCCGTATGAAGCAGTTATTTTTAGTCAACAATTTATACTTCTAATTTGTTTCCTAAGTATTTTCATTGGTTAACCCACCAATCTTCACAGAATCTATTTATATCCCAATCAAATGAGACTCTCAACAGCTGTTAGTGTTAGAAGAGTGAGCTTGTCTTCATTACAAGTTTTCTTTCTGGTTGAGTTGGGAGGAACGTAAAAGTAACAAGAAATGTGTGAGCCATAGGTTCTATGCTGCGGACATTATAAATGGCCAAAAGAACAAAACAACACAGGACTTCTTACCCCAGCAATACTAAAGACTTCCATCTTTTTGCAGGAACAGTGACCATTTTTCACAATCTTGGTTTTTGTATTAGTCTGTTCAGGCTGCCACAATAAAAATACCATAAACTAGGTGGCTTATAAACAACAGAAATTGATTTCTCACAGTTCTGGGGGCTGGGGAGCCCAAGATCAAGAGGCCAGCAAGTTCAGTGTCTGTTGAGGACCCCTTACCTCATAGAAGGCTCTGCCTTCTCACTAGAACTTCACGAGGAGGAAGAGGAAGGGAGCTTCTCTTTGATAAGGGCACTAATTCCATTTATGAACTAATCACCCCACTTTCTAGCACTATCACACTGAGCATTAAGTTTTTAACATATGAATGGCAGCAGGGTTGGGGGAGCAGGGGGAGGGATACAAATATTCAGACTATAGCAGTTTTCTTGTTCTTGGGTTGTACAAATATTTTGATCTGTGTAGAAGGATTTTCCTGAAGACGGGGATGTGGATAAAAAAAGGCTGAACTAAAACTAGTTAATTTTGCTACCAATTATCAGTACCACTCAACAGCTAGATAAGCATGAAGAGAACCTTAGCTAGAAAGGAATTTTGATTTTTATCTTCATGTTTTAATTATCTATTGTCTGTCTACATTATAAAGGTTAAAGATAAGGGGATATTAATTACTTCGTACAATTTCTATGGTATTATGAAATTCCCTTTCCCTGCTCAGTAAACAGAGCCAGTGTAAAACTTTACACCTTTTCTTCTGAAGTATACCATGGAGGGGGCATGTTTGATTTGATGAGTAATTTCTGCTCAAGCCTGAATTTCTTTGAAGTCTAATGTTTATGTTAAAAACTATATAAAATCTTTATATGAATATACTATTTTCATAAAACAATACTTCTATAAATTACTTACCATCACTCTAAGGAAAAACACTCCTCTGTGTGTCTCCTTTACTCTCAGTACTCCACTTCATTTCTGGCACTCTCCGTCACCAGATGTGTGGTCATTTTTCTCACACCAAACAATTCTCAGATTCTCTGAACACAAGCTGGGTGTCCTGCAGTTTAACTCTTTTTTTTTTTTTAAAGATTTTATTGATTGATTAATTGAGAGAGATAGAGTACCAGTGGGGGTGAGGAGGAGCAGAGGGAGAGGGAGAAAGAGCATCTCGAGCAGACTCAGCCCTGAGCAAGTGATCAGAGCCCGAAGCGGGGCTCAATCTCATACCCCTGAGCAGAAATCAGGAGTCGGATGCTCAGCCAACTGAGCTAGCCAGGTGCCCCTAATTTAACTCACTTCTGACATTACCTGGAGATAGTGACAGAGTCCGTAGGTTAAGGGCTCAGTCCCACAAGACCAACCCCCCAACCTTCAGATGCCAATCACAAGTCCAAGTTGTCACCTGTGCTTCTGACTGACCAGTTATAAGTCAGAGTTTTCTATGACTTCATGTTCGATTAATTTGCTAAAGCAATTCACAGAACCAGGAAAACAGTTTATTTACTAGATTATCAGTTTATTATAAAAGGACATGACTCAAGAACAGCCAGCTGGAAGAGGTGCATAGGGCAAGGGATGAGGAAAGGGATGTGGAGTTTCTGTACCCTCTCTGAATGCCACTTTCCCAGCATCTCCACGTGTTTACCAACACAGAAACTCCCCAGATCTTGTCCTTTGGGATTTTTTATGGAGGTTTCATTACAGGGGCATGTTTGATTAAATCACTGGCTATTGCTGATTAAACTCCATGTTTAGCCATTCTCCCCTCCCTGAGGATCATGGGGTGGGACTGAAAGTTCTAGTCCTCTAAAGATTTTATTTTTATTTTTTTTGACAGGGAGAGAGAGACAGCGAGAGAGGGAACACAAGCAGGGGGGTGGGAGAGGGAGAAGCAGGCTTCCCGCTGAGCAGGGAGCCCTATGCGGGGCTCGATCCCAGGAGCCCTATGCGGGGCTCGATCCCAGGAGCCCTATGCGGGGCTCGATCCCAGGAGCCCTATGCGGGGCTCGATCCCAGGAGCCGGGATCATGACCTGAGCTGAAGGCAGACGCTTAACGACTGAGCCACCCAGGCGCCCCTGAAAGTTCTAGTCCTCTAATCACGGTTTGTTCTTCTGGCAACCAGCCCCCATCCTTAAGTCACCTAGGGCCTTGCCAAAGGTCACCTAATTAACATAAACTCAGGGTGGTATGAATAACAAAAGACATCTTTATCTCTCTCATCACTTAGGAAATTTCAAGGGTTTTAGGAGCTCCGTGCCAGAAACAGGGACAAATTATAATTTTTAATCCTATTACAATAATATAATTATTATAAATCCTATTATTGTAGGCTTATTATAATCACAATATCACAGTCACATGCACGCACGCACGCACACGCACGCGCACACGCACAAATCCATAGCCCTGGAGAAGGTGCTAAAGTAGGGAGGAAGCAGCACCCGTACCACTAAGAAATGTACACCATTTCAGGAGAACAACAAGAGAGTTTCCAGGCACCACTCTAATGATCAAAGGGTTGATAGCATTCTAACCAACTTGGGTATTTTGGATACAACCCTCAACTTGCTGTTCTTTTCTTACTGGAGTATTTACTTGATAATGTATTATTACTACCGTGGGTAGACTTATGAAATAAATGTATCAGCCATTTGTATTCTGCATGCAAAATTAGATACGTGAAAGCTTTTGTAAGCAGAACTGTGTTCAGACATTAATTCTTCCTCTCCAGAGAGGCAGTTAAAATTTACCAACCCAAGGAGATTTGGATGGTTTCTCAGTCTACTTCCCCCTTTCTTTTCCCAGCTTGTTTTCCCTTTGCCTCTGCTCATCACCTATATCTCACAATGTGATCACCAACCTCTGTTCTAATCCCATGAATTGTACTGCCATATTGATCAATTCTCTGTTTCTCCAGTTTCTTTCTTGTTCATCCTGTTACCTCATTCATTGGATCCTTCTTTGCCTGTCTGTTCCCATTTGTCCCATTTATGGCACCATTTGTATTGAGTTGTGGCCTCAGTTTTGTTTTTTCTTCCTCGGTTTTCTTCTTTGGTTGCTTCTGGTCTTGCTGTTGTTTGCCAAAAGAAAACTCTGTACTTGGTATTCACTAGTTTCTTATTTCTGAATGAAAATATTTTGCCACGTTAATGTACTGGGACAGACTCTTGCTTAGCAAAAATTACAGTTTAAAAATCTTTGACCTTGGGGTGCCTAGTGGCTCAGTCAGTTGGGTGTCCGACTCATGATTTCAGCTCAGGTCATGATCTCAGGGTCCTGTGACTGCGCCCTGCCTGGGTTCTGCAGAGTCTACTTGAGATTCTCAATCTCCCTCGCCCTCTGCCCCTCTCCTTGTTCACGTGCTCTCTAAATAAATAAATAAATAAAATCTTCAAAAGAAATCCTTGGCCTTTGTTAGTCCCTTTTAATTATATGTTCTATATATCTAGAAAAATTCAATATATATCTAGTAGGAACCTTTTGGGAAACTCTACTAAGCCTTCTGGACAGACGTGTATTCATTCATTTCCTCAACAAAAGTGTATTAAGACCTACCATGTCTCACCACATATCATGTGCTTTGCTAGATTTAGGGAGTTCTGCTGTGAAGAAATAAAAAATAGCCATTTCTTTCATGGAACTTATATATGAGTGGAGAAAACAGAAATTGATCAAATTATTGAACCAGTAATCTGAATAAGAATTTGATAAGCGTGGGACGCCAGGGTGGCTCCATTGGTTGAGCGACCAACTCTCGATTTCAGCTCAGGTCATGATCTCAGGGTAGTGAGATGAGCCCCACGCCCCTGCAGCAGGCTCCATGCTCGGCGGGGAGTCTGTTTGAGATTCTTTTCGTCTTTTCCTCTCCCTCTGCCCCTCCCAAGGGTTACAGGGAATGAGCCACTCCCCTCCAGCATCATTCTCCTTATTCTAAATAGGAAGAAACTAGCCTAAGCCCCTTTTCTGGCTTATAGAGGCAGGTAATTGACAACATAAATTCATATCTATGTGCCTTATAGGATCTTATAACATCTTATAGGTGTCTATAAATATAATTACTACAAATATAATTCAACCATTGATTGTACAATTCATTTAATAATGGCTCTCTCTCCCCAAAACATAAGTTCCAAGACTGTAGGAGCTGTGTCAATCATATTCAATTCTGACTCCCCAGGGTCTAGCAATAATGCCCCCACTGAGTAGTATATGATAAATGTTTGTTGAAGTGAATGAGCCATATTTATTATCTAAAATAATCCTGTGAGATGTGACCTCAAATTGAACCTTTACCCTCCTGCTTCTTCAGGCACACTGTTATGTCTACTGGACACACTGCTTCCTAATGCTATAGCTGAATCTGGGAGGCAGGGTATTAAAGGATTCAATTTATTTGCTAAGCAGGAATTATTTACTGACAGGACACAAAGCAGATCCTAGACTCCATAGTAAACACAAAATAAATATAAAACAAAGAATTCTTGAAAGTTCTAGTTCCTAGGCATTGGCTGATTACACTAGGTAGGGTAGTGGGAAATTAAACTTTCTGCCCCCCTGGGTTTTAGAAATTGAAAAAAACACTGATATTGGCTTAGAAGAAGAGTTCTCAAATTTTTAGCCTCAAGATTCCTGTACACTGTTAAAAATTCTTGAGAATATCAGAGTTTTTTTTATGTGGGTTATATTTACAGATAACTTCTGTATCAGCAGTTAAACCTGAGACTCAACAAACAACAATGAAGTGTTGAATGTGTGGGCTTAGACTAAAAATTTTAGACAAAATATTATTTAAATTTGGAACATTAATCGTTAAGTGTTCTACGGTCTTTGTATTAATATGTTAAGAAGGATAAAATATATTGGCTAGCTTTAGACTTTAAGTGTGAGTATCAAAATATCTGGAAAAACCTCTGAATATAGAAAGAGAATATAACTCCAAAAATGTAAAGGAAAAAGTTGGAAAAACTCAAAGAAAAAATATGAATTATTATAAAAGAAAAAAGAAAAACTGCACACATGAAGCTCAAAAGATGTTGGTAGAAAAAAATCTAAAAATATCATAACCTCCCACATAAATATCCCAGGGGGGAAAAAAAAACAAAGAAATTAAACTGGAAAATGAACATTTTAATTCATTTAAAAATAACAGCAATAACCCTATTACATGTTAACATAAACAGCATATTTTTATTAATAATAACTACATTTTCCAAAACAAAAAATAGAAGTGGTGGCATTGTTTTACATGTTTGTCAATCTCTTTCACGTCTCACTTAGCAGTAGATAGCTGAATACGCACAAAGGAAGAAAGATAAAATGAAACCTTGTAGTTTAAATAAATTAATTTAGAAATGCGTGTTGATTAGCTCTTGAGCTTGTTCTGTTACATAGTGATGCGGAATCTTCAAATGAAAAGTCGCTGAGGTCACTAGATGACTGAATGGAGGAGGTGGTGTGAGGGAGAAACTTACAGGCTTTAATGTAATAGAAATTCAACTTCAGGTCTCAGTTTTATGAACATACTGACAATGTCTACTCAAAGTTGTTTAATCTCTGAACCCTGGTTTCTTCCTTTGTAAGAGCGGCAGCAATGCTTCCATTAAGTGAAAGAATATGTATGAAATGGCTGGCACGCAGTTTGCTCCCTGTAGACGTTAGTTCCTTTTCTTTTCTCCAATCCCCAAATCCTTGAATAATCATCTAGAACTGAAGCATAATAGTCATTATATTTGCAAGTACAGTTAAGAATTATGTACATTAGACATTGTTTCTATTACACATGCTATTTCACCAACTTTTGTGTTTAATTTCGTCATATAAATATCAACCAATGTCTTCGAATCTTTGTGAAACGTCAAGGATACTACAGTATTGTACTTGCTCACTTGCTCTCAAGGTTCCTAATGTTCAGTTGAGCAGGCAAGACTCATAGTGTGGAAAGCTCAAGAACTTATACACAAGTGGGAGTTAATATAGTACAAAATGAAGAAAGGTGATTTAAACCAAAGAAGGCAGACCTCCAGAGATCACAGTGGGAATTATCTGAGTATATTAAATATACATGTCCAGTCCAAATGTATATGTATGTGTAGGGGTATCAGTGATCCGAATATAGCAGAACATCACATAATGAAAACACACTCATTGGAATGTAACTGAGTCTTTTACACAATTAGAGTAGTGGAAAAGAACATGGCTTTTGAAATTGGAAACATCTGGTTTCAATTTCTGGTGCTGCCCTTAGGAACTATGTGAACTTCAATAATTAATTGTTCAGAGCCTCATTTACTTGCATGATGGGATTGTGGTAAAGGTTATCACTATCTGCAAAATAATAATAACACCTATCCATCAGGTTATCAAGAGGGTGATGTTATAATGAATGAAAGAACTCAGTTCTGTGGTTCGGACATAGCAAATACTAAGTATTAGCTACCATTACTACTACTGTTGTGAATGTATATCTATCTGGGTGAACATAGATTGGCAGTTGTGTTTTTTGAATCATTCGGGACAATCTTGATTCAGTTTTTTAAAATTTGTATCAGGGGGCACCTGGGTGGCTCAGTTGGTTAAGCATCTGCCTTCAGCTCAGGTCATGATCCCAGGCTCCTGGGATCGAGTCCCGCATCAGGCTCCCTGCTCGGTGGGGAGTCTGCTTCTCCCTCTGTCTTTCCCCCCTGCTCATTATCTCTCTATCGCTCTCACTCTCTCCGTCTCTCAAATAAATAAATAAATTCTTTAAAAAAAATAAAACTTTTATCAGACGGTATTCCAGATATCCTAGTTTTTAATTAAAACCACCCACTACAACAAAATATCCAAGAAAAATTTCATATACAGTATTGGAGCCACATTATGAATATATATTTTTTTAATCCAAGGAGTTTGTTCTATTTTCTCAATCTGCATCAGTGAGGGGCTTCTTCTATTGCTCTCAGCTCCTCCTCCATTTGCTAGGCAACTCTTCCAGCATGCAGGGCATTTGGCACATTATGTATGGGGAACTAGGTAAGGATTTTAGGCCCTGGTGATAACTGTTCCAACATCTGGCCTCCATCATCTTGTATTTCCAGCTCTGAAACAAGGCCTAACCTAACTTCTACACTAGTTTCCCTAGTGATCCTGTCTTCCTGAATTTTGTATACAACCTCCCACCCAAATATGGATCTAAGTCTAATATTCACACCATTGGAAAAACATTGATCAAGTGTTCACAACTGACCATTCTTTTTTCTAAGTATTGTATTTGTCAGAGAGAGAGAGAGAGCATGCACGCACAAGTAGGGGGAGTGGGAGAGGAAGAAGCAGGCTCCCCACTGAGCAGGGAGCCCGATGTGGGGCTCGATCCCAGGACTCTGGGATTATGACCTGAGCTGAAAGCTGACGCTTAACCGACTGAGCCACCCAGGCGTCCCACAACTGACCATTTCTTAACCTTCTCTTTGTCTTGACCAAACTTTAGCCAAGCTTCTCTCCTTACTACAGGCTCTTGAACTCTGCTTGCCCCAAGCCAGAGCAAGCACTAAAAAGTAGAATGTGTTCTTTGTCGGCTTCTCTTGGGAATCAGCAAGACACTCTCCCTGCCGTACCCAACTGGTCATTTCTCTTTGCTTGTCCAGCTTCCCTTTAAAAGATTCTGCTTATCTGTGCTTACCCCTCCTTATCCTATACAAGAAAAGCCTTTTCTGTTGATTTTAATATGCTTGCAGATTTCTGAGATTAGAGTTTTGTCCCTAATGCAATAGATTTTCTTCTGACAAAATCTCTTCCTATCTAAGTCTGAGTTGTTTTTGACAGTATCTTTGTTCTAATCCCCTAGGAAACTCCCCATTTTCTCTGGTTGTTGCTGGACTCCATCTCTTTCCCTCAATGTCCTGATCTCCTGGCCAATTCTTGGCAAAAATATCCAGCAACATTTTCCCATATATCCTGTTCTCTGGGCCCTGAGTGGATGAGCCTGAATCATTAGATATAGCATCGATGTTAAGTTTAGAACATATTTCCTTTCAGACTAATGAAAATTACCATCTTACATTGAGCAAAAGCCTAAGTATCCAAGTTTAAGGGAAAATACTGTGATTCAATATAAAAATCTACTTGCTATATATCAGGTGGCATGGAGGAGCAAAAAGAAAACAAGAACAATCTATTTTGTCAACTCTTCATTTATTCGGCTTGATTATGTCAGTTAAAGTAGTGTTTTGTAGATGAATTTCCATACTGAATCTAATTAATATGTTGGTTCATGTGCTTATTATATAGGAATCACTGCTTTGTTTTTCTATCCCCATTGTGGTTATTAACATGTCCCAATTTAGTATTACCTGAAAATAACAAGAATGGCTTTCTCCTCTCTTATAAAGAACAAACAAGAAGGCTAAATCACTCCTATTGCACCCTGCCCCCATTTTATCTTCACTGCTGCTTTTTTCATCTCAATTCCATTTCATTATTACCTTCCCATAGCTTCTTACCATGTGCAAGTCACCCTACATACAGCAGTAAAAAATGGATTCCTGAACCATCATTTACATCCCGGCATTTTCTCTTCCAGAAGCTTACAATTTTCTTTTGAGGCGTGTTATAACAAAATCCTCTCTCTCTTGCCTCTTCATTCCCTAGCCCTTGGTCTCCAGCTGATGGCCAAGCAGGTTCATATAATATACATGCATCTCAACTTAACTCTCAGAACATATCCATATGACTCTGCCTTTCATTCATCCATTGCCTTGCATTCTTCCAAACATCTTTAGTATGTTTGGATTTGTTTCCTTCCTAGGATTATACACTTATGTCACAAATATATATTTTTAAATAATTTAAGACTGCCTGAATGCTTTTAAATTCCAGATAAACTTCTTAGATTTTTAGAAAGATTTCTTTAGTCCTTCCTCCCCAACAAATTCATTAATTATATTAAAGTTCAAAATGACCACTGTTTTGAATTAATTTCTTTTCTTCTTTTTTTCATATGTCTTTGTTCACATTTCCCTATATAGTTTATCTATCACGATCTCTAAATAATAGTTACTATTAAAAAAACCACTAGGAAACAGTATTTTCTAAACATTGTCTTTAATTATCACAACTTCTGAGGCAGGAATACTATCTAAATAAGGTGCTGTAGGACCCCTAGTCTCACTCCATACAATAATGCCTCTGTAATCTGAAATGAGCACGAGCAAGCCTGCTTTGGGTGTGGAAATAGGTAGCACTTTGGGTGTACTGTATAAACATATAAATGCAGGTATTCCTACTTGAGAACTCATGAGAGCTACTTCAGTCATATTGCTTCCCTTGTTAAGTTTGGTCAGGTTAGTGTAGTTTTTACACCTGCCCTGTTCTGACACATATTAGAATCCACCTTTGGTGCCCTGCGTGTCCTACTAGGATTGGAGCCACCTGAGCTACTAATGCTGACATGTTCTTGCTGGCCAAACCTCATTCCCGGATGGCTGTGCCTATGCAAAGGGACAGTAGAACAGGAAGCCAATGTCAAGAACAATAACATGAAATAACAATAAGAATTATAACAGCTGATATTCACTTATCAGGTTCTGCCAAGTGCTGTGTTGAGTGCTTTATACAATCATCTTAATTTATCCTGATAAACCATATGAGGAAAACACAATTGTGTCTACAAATTTAAGAAGTTTATCTCACAATTTGAAATTCATAAGTATTTCAGATATGTTAAGAATGTCTTCACTTCAGCCTCTGATCCTCTCTTACCTAGTTGAGAATCTCGGGCTTTCTGTTCATGCTTACATTGGCAGAGCAAAAAACAAATAGAAGCATATTGGATGCTTTTACTGTTAAGCAGTCTAATGCACGTATTTGCTCTAATAAAAGTATATTGCAGTTTGTGGTAGGGGTGCATAAATAGTGACCATATAATTTATCATCTAAACATGGACACTTTTAAGGCTGAAAGGGGATGTTAAGAATCTAACAGTTGTCAACTCATACGCATCAGGTGTAACTAGGACTGTCCCTAGGAGAGTAAGAAATGTGGTCACTTTATGTCTAAGCCATTGTCAGCCAGCTGTATAATATTGACATTTTTCTGCATGCGGATCAACTAGATGAGCATGTTATTTACCTATTATATGAAATACATGCAATGAAAAGTTAAAATATTTTCAAAATCACAAAGTGTGCATTTTACTACCCAATTAATTTTATTATAAGGAAATAGTTGATAGTCAAGCTTTTTACTCTAATTCTATTAGTAAGATTTCCAAAAATATTACAATATCACTTTACATTAGTAAGTTAGGTTAAAAAATTGTCCATTATCTTCACCTCATTACATGATTAAAGTGAGGGATAAAAAGAAGTTTTATAAATAACCAGAATATCAATTATAACAATATGATTTTCATACTTTTATATCATTGCTTATTTGTATTTAGATTTCATAGCGCATTAAGATACTCGTTGGATTACGTCAATTTTCTGCTTAGAGCCTTTCAAATTTTTGTGTCCCCTCCTTACCCTGACATCAGGGCCTTCTGCAAACTTGTCTGTTTTGTGCTATCCAATATAGTAGACCACACAGGTGGCCATTTAAATGTAAAATTAATTAGAATTGAGTAAAATTAAAAATTTAATTCCTCCAGTATAGTAGGCACATTTCAAGTACTCAATAAGACTAGGTGGCTAGTGGCTGCTATATTAGACAATGCAAAATAGAAAATATTCATCATCACCAAAAGCTCTATCTAATAAACATTCCTAGACTTGTTATTATTGTTTTGCTCCAGAAAATTGCTGCTCTTGCCAAATTAGATTTGTTCCCATTATCTAACAGATTATACCTTGGTTTTTCTCAGCCATTTTTCTCAGTTTAACACTATGCCTTGGAAAACCTCTACTACTTGAAGAATTCATATATTTATCCATACAAAAAAATACTTTTTTTTTTTTTTTTTGTGATACCAGGAAGTTTGTTAGGTGTTAGAGAGACAAAGACAAGAAAGATAGTCCTTGCCCTGTGAATTCACAGTCTAATGGGGGAAAGTGACAAGCAGACAAGTGGGTACAGATGATAGCTGCTAAGAGAGGTAGGCAGCAAGTTTCACAGGAGCAGATGAACACTCCTATCAGAAATTGGAAATTTACAGCAAATGCTCCTGTAAAGGATGGCGCATGATCTGAACCTAGAAGCATAGTAGGAGTTTGGAAAATGAAATATAAAGGAGAATGGAGACAAGTAGAATGATCTGAGAGAATATGGGCCAATTGGAAATTGAACATTGCTGTGGCTAGATTTCAACGTGCAGGAAGTTCACTGCAATACCAGATCATGACACCTGGATCATGTAAGAGCTCAGATGTCATGTTGAGAATGTTGGCTTTATTTGAAAACCTAAAAGGCCATTGACAGGGATGCAGGGCCTAAACGCAGGGATGTGACAAAGTCAGATTTGTGTTTTTGCACAGAATACCCTAGCAATAAAGAGGAGAGGGATTGGAGAAGAAAGACATTCAGAAGACCTATTCATAATCTACGTGACAAATAATAAGGGCCCAAATTAATGTAGTGGCTGTTGGGTAGGAGGGAAGTTTCTGAGAGATTACAGCGCATAACTGATTGATAATAGTTGTTAGGTATTGACCATTTCAGATACCATCTTCAGGTTGACGCCTTCCACATCAGAGAATCTCTGTGTTTAAATTATCCTGGCACTTATTTACTCATTTTTAGTACTAATTTCCACTACCGAGATCCTTGACACAAAAGACTATGGTATACACTTCTCATTATTCCTTACAGTGAGTAACCCAGATCTTTGCTTTAATGAGCACTTGGCATATATTTGATCACTGATAGATTGTCTTCAAATCAAAATTAACATTGTTGAGCAAATGTCTAAATGAACTCTAGTAACAAAGGACATATGAGAGAAATAATGAAAAGAAAGTTATGGGTGGCCAAGTTTAGAGCTTTCATATCACACTATGTTCCTTGGTTGTACTTTTCACAATGTTAATGAAATAACAAAAAGTGTAATTGTTGAGCCTTGGTCTTCCCCACTAGGGTATATACATTTTATTATTGTAAGAATCATGGCTGTCTTGCTTATTGTTGCATTCTAATTCCTACATCATAGTTGATGCTTAATAAATATTTAGGGAATGAATGAATCCGAACTTTACAGATGAGAGAGACATTATCATTTATGGACCACACATTATTTTCTGGGCATTATCCTAAGTGTATAGTTTTATAAATATTACGTCTTTTATTTATCAACATATTATAAGTATTAGTACACCAGGAAAATAAGTATCAGTAGCCCCTTTTTTCCAATTGAAGAAACTCTGGTTCAGAGGGCCTAGATGACTTACAGGATAATCAACGAATAGTAGTCCTGGAACTTGAAGGCAATTTCTTCTGTGTCCAAAATCCATAGTTTTTTTGCTATAGTAACTTGCCCTTTATCTTCTAAGTATGGAAATTCCATTTGGGAGAGGATATTTGTAATGCATAAGTATCATTGAGCATCAGATCTCCTTAGTGGGCTATTGTTTAGATTGGCAACCCCCTACTTAGTGCTTTTAAAGTACCAGCCATGGCTTGGAACACAACAATGAATAATAAATGGTCGCTGTCCTAAAGGACCCCCATACTACTGGTGGAGACAAATGCTCATGCAGATAATTTCAGCTATACGGAATGGGTGAGTAAGTGGCCCAGAGAAATTCCTCAGCCCCAAACAATATGGGCTGCAACAAAAACTAGTCCAGTAGTTTAATATTCCTCAGCACTGATAAATATTAGAACAAGAAGTGAGATGAAATGAAATCAAGAAAGTTGATTAGGCTTTCTGTCCCAAATTACGATGCTTGAACTTAATTATGTAGACACTGAGAAATAGCCATTTTATGTGAGGTATTAAAATAGTTGTATCTGGTTGACTCTGGTTTCCATTTAAGAAATGGACTTAAACTATGGTAAGATTGGAGAGGTTTTATCTAGATAAGTATCTGAACTAAAACAATAGTAACAGAGATGGAGAGGAGGAGCTAGAGTCAAGAAACAGGAGGTAAATCTGTTTAGAAAACTTGGTGGATGATGAATGAGGGAGACAAAGGAGTGGAGAGAAGTTTCCACATTCCAGTCTTGAGGGATGGAATTGATAGTGGTGCCTTAACAGAAATTTGGAACAAATATGAGGCAGTTTTGTCAGTCTTGAAACTAAAATCAAACAAATACAACAAAACAAAAAGCACAGATCCTCTCTTGACCTCATTTCTTCTAGTTATCACTTCATTTCTCTGCTACCCCAATTGCAAAACTTCTTGAAAGTGTTACCTAGAGTTGCTGACTCCATTTTCTCTCCCCCTGTCCTATGAACTCCTCTAATAGTGTCTCTGCCCTCACCATTTCACTGAGACCATTCCTGTGTAGGTTACAAATGACTTTCATTTTGTCAAAACTGAATATTTTCATCATCTTTCTTATCTCAGCATTAAGCCAGATATTCATTCTCTCCTTCTTAAAACACATTTGTCTCTTAACCTCTAATACTCTGGTTATTTCTCTTAAGCTCAGTTGCTAACTCGTTCTCTTGTGATTCTCAAACCTTGGAGTGAACCAGTGTGCCACTGTCCCCTCCCTTTATAGCAACATAATCCACCTAATAGACCTATCTTGTCCCCCAGCTTTAAATACAAGTCATATCCAGTAACTTCTAAATTTATATCATCTGCCTTATACTTTCCATTGAATTCCAAACTGTACTTCTCCAAATTCCTGATACCTCCATAGGTATATCAATAATAATCTCACACATGTCAAGACATGGTTGTTTTTGTTTTGTTTTGTTTTTTGAGAGAGAGCACATGAGAGAGCGTGAGCACACAAGTTGAGGAGAGGCAGAGGGAGAGGGAGAGAATCCTAAGCAGGCCCCATGCTCAGCATGGAGCCCGACACGGGGCTTGATCTCACCACCCTTGAGATCATGACCTGAGTGGAAATCAAGAGTCGGATGCTTAACCTACTGAGCCACCCAGGCGCCCCAAGACATGCTTTTGATATCTGTTTCTCTACCATCACTGCCACTCACACATCTATGATTTTAATGAATTATATCACATTGATCAAGCCTTGATTTGTCCCTTTTTGTCACTATTCTCAGTTTACCAGGGACTTTCGCCATTATCTCCAAATGTACCCCAAAATGGCATTGCTGCCACTTCTACTGGTACCGCTCTAGTCCAGCAAACCATTGTTGTATCTTAAACAGTCTAAATAAGCCACCTAAATGGTCTTCTTGTTGCCACTCCTCCTTGGTTGCAATTCATTTCCCACAATCTGAGTAATCTTATAAAGATACAAATTCTATCATGTCACTCCACTGTTTCCCATTAAATCCTTCTTATACTGGTTTTAAAACCTCTACTGATCTAACACATTCTCTGACACATTCACCGTGTCTCATTATCCACTAGACTTGTAACCCAATAGACCCCTCTGTCCTCCTGAAACATGCTCAGTTCATTTACAACATTGGACTAGCTGTTCTTTCTGCTTGAACTGCTCTTCCAGACAACTTCATATGGCTGCCTCCAAATTGTCATTCAATCTCAGCTCAAATGCCTCCTCCTCAATGAAACCCCTTTAGACCCCCAGTGACTCTCTATCACATCCAGTTAATTCTCTGCATAGCATGTATCATAATCTGTTGTCTTCTATTGTTTATTTTGGTATAGATTGTCTCTCTGTCTCTGACCTCACTTACCACACACAAACTAGAAAAACTGTGTGAGAGTGGGGATTTCCTGTTCCTCACTGCTATATCCCTAAGTCCTACAATAGGCAACGTGATAAATAAGTCTAAAGCGAAAGCTGAAGATGGAAACTGGAGGGCATAGTGAGTGGACTGAAAGACAATGGCAGACACATGAAATATGCTAACATGGTCTTTGGTTAGGTGAACTATTATGAGGTAATATATGTCACAGAAGCCACAAAAAAATAGAAAGTATTCAAGAAGAAATTAGTGCAAAACTATATCAAAGTAGTATAAACCCAGTAAAATAGTGATTTCGAAAAGTGTTCAATGTGTCTTGCAAAATACATGGTCTTGTCTCTCGTGACTTTGGTCACAGTCATTTCAGAGAAGTGGAGAGACAGCTGAAGGCAGAGCGTAGGAGTGTCTGGAGAGATAAATGGAAGGAAAGCCCCAAAAGGAAAAGGGAGTATAACACTTTTTCAATAAGCTTGACTGTGAAAGAAGAGATGGAGTGTCAGTTAGGGAGGTACTCTGGATGGAAAAATGGCATGATGTGCTGAGAGATATTTGAGGGAAAAGAAATAATAGAAAGAACTTGAGGATAAAGAAGAAATGCAGCCAAGTCCCAGAGGTTGCTAACAGGAATGGAGATGGGCCTCAAGAGAAACAAGATGAATGAAAGGCAGATGCTTCTAGTTTGAGGTAGTTCATGTTGATGTTTTAAATTTTCTTGATTATGTGGCAAGTCAGCCTTCTGGGAAAAAAAAAAAAAAAAGGAAGTTCGGCATTGGGTAGAATTCTTGCAGAGGGTAGTGAAAGTTTGGATTTTTTTTGTGAAGTGAGAGACACATCTGAAAAGAGAGTGGTAAAAACATTTTAATATGGTGAGATTGAGACCCACTGAATTTGAAAACCATCCACACAGTTGTACGATATTAAAGAGAGCTCAGTATGTTGGGTGTAGGATTGGATGGGAGGAATTTGGAAATTAAGGACCGGAGAATTCTAAGGAGGTTCTGGCATAAAAGCAGAATTGAGTATATTGGTGAGAAATAGTTCAAGTGATCAATCAAGTATTCTAAACTGGCAAGGCCATGGGGCCTCTGGGAGGCTCAGAGTCAGTTAAGTGGCTGCCTTCAGCTTAGGTCATGATCTCAGGGTCCTGGGATCGAGCCCCAAGTTGGGCTCCCTGCTCAGTGGGGAGTCTGTTTTTCCCTCTCCCCCTGTCCCTCCCCCACCCTGGTCACTTGTCATTCAATAAATAAATAAAATTTTTAAAAAATAAATAAACTGGTGAGGCCAATTAATACTATTTTATTACTGTGGATTCGAATCAGAGAGTTAAACTACAAATGAAATCGTGGGTTGGGTAGGAAAACTTCATAAGGGTATGCTTTTAAAAATAAAAAGAGCATTTTTCTTTTCTGATAACATATATTTAAGTTTAACACCATCCCAGGGGAGGTGCCACGTACACTGGCAAGTTATATAGCCATGTAGGCATCTGGTTCTAAGGGCCAAAGGAAACTAACAACCAGCCCACACAGTTAGCTCCCTCTGGGCATGGGGAAGGGGAAGAGCATGTTTAATTCACACAGGCACAGATCCAATGCAGAGGTAATCACTGTGAGTACTTTAGTGAACATCTTCTAGACGTTACTGGACAGCATAGGCAAATTTATGTAAATGGAATCACATTGGGCAGACTGTTTTGTAAGCTTTTCCTAAACCTGAAAAATATAATTCCAGGGCGCCTGGGTGGCTCAGTTGGTTAAGCGACTGCCTTCGGCTCAGGTCATGATCCTGGAGTCCCGGGATCGAGTCCCGCATCAGGCTCCCTGCTCGGCAGAGAGCCTGCTTCTCCCTCTGACCCTCCCCCCTCTCATGTGCTCTCTCTCTCATTCTCTCTGTCTCAAATAAATAAATAAAATATTTAAAAAAAAATATATAATTCCATTTCATCTCCCTGTCAATGGGTATATCTGTGAAGCTTAATTATGGCAGTGCTGAATGGTCCCATTATTTGTTATCTATCTATCTATCTATCTGTCTATCTATCTTATCATCTATCATCTGTCTTAGTTTCAGAGGTAGAATTTAGTGATTCATCACTTGCATATAACACCCCATGTTCATTACATCAAGTGCCCTCCTTAATGCCCATCACCCAATTATCCCTTCCTCCCTCCCTCCTCCCCTCCAGCAGTCCTGTTTGTTTCCTAGAGTTCGGCATCTCTTATGGTTTGCCTCCCTCTCAATTTTCATCTTACTTTATTTTTCCTTCCCTTCCCCTATGTTCATTTGTTTTGTTTCTTAAATTCCACATCTGAGTGAAATCGTATGGCATTTGTCTTTCTCTGACTGACTTATTTTGCTTAGCATAATACCCTCTAGTTCCATCCATGTCATTGCAAATGGCAAGATTTCATTCTTTTTGATGGCTGGGTAATATTCCACTGCATATCTATACCACATCTTCTTTATCCATTCGTCTGTCGATGGACATCTGGGCTCTTTGCATAGTTTGACTATGGTGGACATTGCTGTTATAAACGTTGGGGTGCAGGTGCCCCTTTGAATCACTATTTTTGTATCCTTTGGATAAATACCTAGTAGTGCAATTGTTGGGTCATTGGGTAGCTCTATTTTTAAATTTATGGGGAACCTCCATGCTGTTTTCCAGAGTGGCTGCACCAGTTTGCCTTCCCACCAACAGTGTAAGAGAGAGTTCCCCTTTCTCTGCATCCTCACCAACATCTATTGTTTCCTGAGTTGTTAACTTTAGCCATACTGACCAGTGTGAGGTGGTATCTTACTGCAGCTTTGATTTGTATATCCCTGATGCCGAGTGATGTTGAACATTTTTTCATGTGTCTGTTGGCCACTTATATATCTCTTTCGGAGAAATGTCTGTTCATGTCTTCTGCCCATTTCTTCATGGATTTTTTTTGGTTTTGGGAGGTTGAGTTTAAGTTCTTTATAGATTTTGGATACTAGCCCTTTATCTGATAAGACATTTGCAAATATCTTCTCCCAGTCTGTAGGTTGCCTTTTAGTTTTGTACTATTCCCCTTTGCTGTGCAAAAGCTTTTTATCTTGATGAAGTCCCAATAGTTCATTTTTGCTTTTGTTTCTATTGCCTTTGGAGACGTGTCTAGCAGGAAGTTGCTGTGGCTGAGGTCAAAGAGGTTGCTGCCTGTGTTTTCTTCTAGGATTTTGATGGATTCCTGTCTCACATTTAAGTCTTTCATCCATTTTGAGTTTATTTTTGTGTATGGTGGAAGAAAGTGAAGCAAGGAATCGATCCCATTTACAATTGCACCATTATTTGTTTAGTGGATAATCTAATGATAAATATTTAGGTTCTTAAGAAATATGATTCCATTTTAATTGCACCATTATTTGTTTAATGGATAATCTAATGATAAATACGTTTAGGTTCTTAAGAAATATGATTCCATTTTATATTCCTACCAGTAGCATATGATAGTGTCCAATTTTTTCAATTTCATCCAAACTAGCTTTTAAAAAATCTTGAATAGGGGGCGCCTGGGTGGCTCAGTTGGTTGGGCGACTGCCTTCAGCTCAGGTCATGGTCCCGGATTCCTGGGATCGAGTTCCGCATCGGGTCCCGGCTCGGCAGGGAGCCTGCTTCTCCCTCTGACCCTCTCCCCTCTCATGCTGTTTCTCTCTCTCTCAAGTAAATAAATAAATAAAATCTTTAAAAAAAAAAAATCTTGCATAGGGATGCCTGGGTGGCTCAGTCAGTTAAGCGTCTGCCTTTGGCTCAGGTCATTATCCCAGGGTCCTGGGATCCAGCCCTGCATTGGGCTCCCTGCTCAGTGGAGAGCCTGCTTCTCCCTCTGCCTGCCTCTCCCCCTGCTTGTGCACTCTCTCTCTCTCTCACAAATAAACTAATAAAATCTTAAAAAAAAACCTTAAAAAAATCTTGAATATTTTGGCCAATTTTATAGACAAAAATATCTCAATGTTATTTTCAATTCTTTGATTATTTGATATATTGGGCATATTCATTTGTATTTCTTTTCTAGTAGATTTTCTATTCACCACTAAGAATCAGTGAAGTATGGAGATGAAGCTCACAGATTCTCAAATCAGTGTATCCATATTGGAAGACTAGCTAGCTATATGACCTTGATCTCATTAATTAGCCCTTCTACCTCAAGTTTTTCTGAGGATTTAGATAAGTTAATATAAATAAAATGCTTAGAAAATTATCTACAGATAGTAAATGCCATTTAAGTAGTAACTCCTGTTTTTATTATTCAAATCACTTAATCTTGCTTTTTCCTAGTATAGCATTTTAGTTAAGAATGTGGGTTCTGCAATCAGATGGGATTTGATCATTGGCTCTCCAATTACCAGCCTTATGACTGAGCAAGCTACTTCATCTCTCTGAGCTTCAGTTTACTTATCTTGGAATCTTCTTAGTACAGTTAGTATAGTTATGAGAATTAATGGGTTAATTCTTGGAATACATTTTGCAAAGTAACTGGCATAAATACTCACTAAATAGCAACTACTGTTAATGTTGCAGTGATTTCTTTATAGTGTATATTATAAACAGTAATCTTTGTTATATACATTTTAATTTCTTTTCTACTGTATCTGTCAGGGTCCCAACAGAAAACACATGGCCCAATCATACTAGGATAATCTGAGAAAGATTCATTTATGAAGATTGTAGGACCATGTTTTAAAAAGGTATGGTGGAGGGAGGATACCACAGGGGATTATGCAGTAACCTAGAGTGGACACCTCTAGGGTGAAAGGACAAAGGGAAGAAGAGATTTCTGGAAACTGAGAATAACAGTGGACATTGACTGAGCAACGCAACAAGTGCTAAGCGATCGCCAAGCCTGCTAGGGCTTCACCATGGTAAAGCCCAAGGGAAACCAGAGAACCCCCAGGAGCCACTGATTCAGTCAAATTCAATTTCACAGGGATAGAGAGTAGATTAAAAAAAGGATGGAAAGTAGATCTCAAGGGGCAAAGCTACAGTGTCATTTTTACTTTTGTTCATGTTCCCTTTTGCCAAATATTCACATCTAATTTTTTAAATCAAATTGGTTAAATTTCTTTATAGTGTTTGGTATTGAGGTCACATTTAGGCTATCCCTGTTCCAAGATTATAAAAAAATAGTCTTTCATACTTTTTCTATGTCTATACTTGTATAGTTTCCTTTCTTATATTTAAATATAGATCTGTCTGAAATGTATTCCACATTCTTTTCGTGTCTCAAATGTCTAACTAGTTATTTGAATGCAATTTATTAAATTATTCATTTGCTGGGGGTATACTTTGGATATTTTATTGTGATGGTGTGAGAACTCAAAGATTAGGGGCTAGAAGTAGGTGTTAATTTTCTAAATTGTGCTGGGGCTAAATGAGAAAGAGATGCTAATAGAGGACTAGGGAATCTACACATGTAAAAGATATTATAAAATTAAGGTGGAATCAGTAATATTTTAGGCTTTCATAAATATTATTTCCTTTGTCTATAATGCATTTCTCATCCCACCTACTATATCCTGAGACTTTTTCTGCTGATGGACCTTGTCTTGTCCTTTTATACTCGTCCCAAATGTCAACTTTTAGGAAATGGCTTCATCTCCTCTCAGTCCATCTCTATTCTTTGCTCCCAGGTACTCTGCATACTTTTCTTTCTTTTTTTTAAAGATTTTATTTATTTTTTGAGAGAGAGAGACTGAGAGAGAGAGAGCATGAGAGGGGGGAGGGTCGGGAGGGTCAGAGGCAGAAGCAGACTCCCCGCCGAGCAGGGAGCCCGATGCGGGACTCGATCCAGGGACTCCAGGATCATGACCTGAGCCGAAGGCAGTCGCTTAACCAACTGAGCCACCCAGGCGCCCTGCATACTTTTCTTTTTAATTTCACATATAACATTGTAATGATTACCTGGATGTTGCGTCCTGGCTAAACTATGAGATCCTCCAAGGCATGGCTATGTCATTGTGAGTGTTGATTTCCCAGTTTCTGGATCATGTCCTGGAATGCCCAAAGATAATGCCGTAAGTAATGTGTATCCCACAGTGAATAAAACTGACACAGGGCTAACTGAGGTTATGGAAATTCTCCAGGGCTGAGAGGCAAGGGTCATGTAGAGAGCTATAGTTCATGTTGAGATAATTCATAAAATAGAAGTCAAGTCGGAAAGGCAGAGTCAGCCAAGTTCACCAGCAGGCTTGGAATTACTAGGAGGATTTGGCTTGGGGTGGGAGATGGATAACCAGGTGTGTGGAAGAGTGAAGGTCAGCAGCAGGCAGTTAGCTGAGGTGTGACGGTCCAACTATTCTGTGACTCAGGGAAAAGAGGGGTTGTGCAAGGTCAGGAAGGAAATGGCATTCTGAAGGAGGAAAAAAGGGTCTATATTCCCTCCTCAAATCCTATCTTTATCATTTCACATAGGGCTGTACACATTTTGAAGGTTTAGAATTTCTTCTGGGTGCTATTTCACTTGTAGCAGACACTTAATTACAATGGGAGTGGGTGGGTTCGATCACTGAGGAGGACTAGGCCTGAATGGGAGATTCCAGAATTCCTGTCACGACTGGTTAGGCATTTAAATATGCCCATTGACTCCTTTACTAAATACGTTTGATCTTGGTCTCTACCTAATGTGGGGCTCTTAATCTATTTAAAAAAATCAAATATGAGAAGATACTGTTAATTAAACTTATTGTGGTAATCATTTCACAATATATATTAAGTCAAATCCTTATGCTGTACACCTTAAAATTACGCCGTACTGAATGTCAATTATATCTCAATGAAACTGGAAAAAGCAAATAGCATCAATTATAAATTGTCATGTCAATATTTTTAATGACTCTTGTGTATAGTATCCAGTCTTAAGAGTATATAAGTTGAGTCATGTTGAAGACCTCTTATCCATAATTTTATTGTGCTTACATGTAGTCTCTTTTTACCTCATTCCTTTTACTTTATTTGCTGTAAATGAGCATTGAGAGTTTTAGGTAGGAAAGTACGCATGTTTTCATTAACAACCTACAGGTATATATATGTTTTTCATATTGAAAATGGATTACATGCAAAAGTTGCAAATTGCTATTTACATTCTGCAGATACAGAAGGATTTTCTGAGCTCCATCAGCCCCCTTCTCCGATGCACATATTTACACCACCTCTTTTGGGTTAGAAGCCACATAACTGAATAAACAGCAACACTAAGAACTAACAATGTTAAACAGAGTCAATACTCACATAGCACTTACTACATTTCAGGGGCTTTTCTGTGCCATGGGTGTACTCAATTCACTTCATCTTCACATCAGTTCTATGAAGTACACATAATTATTATCTTTATTTCTAAAGATGAGGAAACTGAGGCACAGAGATGTTACTCATACAAGATTATGTAAGTAGTAAGTAGAAGGGTAGGACTTGAACCCAGGCAGTCTGGCTCCAGATTCCAACATTGCTCCCAAGATCGACATATAATCCAAATTATGGTGGCATGAGCTCTCATGTGTTAGAAAGTAGTGCCAACATTATTTTCCAGCTTGTTCTGAGAGTTTCCCTGGGCATTGCCAATGGTGCTGGGGACAGATTTCCATTGATCGAAAGCCTCATTACCCCACTCTGATTTGGAGAGATAACTTTACCTTTCATTTGTCTGCTTCTCCCTGATCATCAGAAATGCTCTTATATCCCACAATGCATAGGATCCTAGAAAATAACTTTAATATTTTAATGAAAGTTTAGATGCAATTCAAAGAAAGAACTTCCATAAATGAACTTTTTACCACGGCAGGTAGTCCAGACCCATCCTTAGATTTCCTCTCGTGTTGTGCTCCTTGTTTATTCCTGTCCCACCTCCCTGGGGCCTTGAGAAGCTCTGCCCATCAGGAGTTGTTCAGGCTGCCTCCCAGACTTCTGAAATGGGCCTCAGTTCAAACTGTTAACAGTGTTTGCCTTTTTGTTTTGAATGGATAATGTAATGGTGAGTTAGGAGAGGGCTTATCACAGATTGTGATCACCATATTGCCTTAAACTAAAAGTTCTCACATTTTGAACTTTGCAACTTTCCTGCACATGACTCTTACAAGGCATTTTCGGAGTACAGATCTTCAGATTAGACATTTTACTATTTACTAAATAGGAAGAGTTGTTTCTTTATTGTGTCCTTCTGTTTTTGTCATTATATTCTCGTTTATTTTTAACACTAAAAATGAACATGTAACTCCAAGTTTTAGAACTTGAATTTAGTTCCAAGTCTTACCACTTACCAGTTATGTGGCTTTTGGCAAATTCTTTGAACTCTGATTCTGTTTCATTGAATATAAAATAATGCAAAACTTTCACATTATACTTTAATGATACGCTCCAAGAAAATACAACTTAAACCAAAATACTTATAAAAAGAATTGTTTCCATAAAAATCAATGTAAAAATCAAGAGAGATTCCCAGATACTCATTATCCCAGACATGTTAGGCCCACTGCTTAATCCTGCCACTCCTCTTCCTACCCTACCTCCCTTCAAAAGCTTAAATCGCACAGCTTCTCACCTTAATGAACATACAAGATCATACATTCAAACTCCTACCATGGCCACTAAGGTGGCATATCATGTGGCTTCTACTTATCCTCTTTCACTTGATTTCTTATTATTCAAATACTTGCTCATTCTGCTCTAGTCACATGCTTTTGCTCTGTTCTCTGAATATGCTAAGTTCATTCCTGCCTTACAGCTTTTGCAAGAAGCTATTCTTTCTGCCTGAGATATTCTTCCCCAAATCTTCCTATAGATGATTCTTGCTTGCAATTAAATCTTAGCTCAAATGTTACACTGTCAGAGACGCCCTGACCATCTACCCCATCCTATCACTGAGAATCACATTAGCTTTTTGTTTCTCCATAACACTTACAACTTTTGTTTTTGTTTCTCCATAACACTTACTACTACCTGAAGTTACTTTATTTGCTGCTGTACATTGTCTGTCTCCCATAACTAAAGTGTATGCTCCTTGTGCACACGGACCATCTCTGCCATTTTCACAGTCCTATCCCAATGTGTATTTGGGATAGATACAGAGCCTCACACATAGTAAACCTTCAATCAATATCTGGTTAATAGTGTTGAATGAATTAGAAATAATAATACATTTTTGACTTCTGGTTTGATGGAAGAATTATGCAGACACACTAAGCTATGGCCCCAAAGGAAATTACTTTAGTAATCGATTCCTAAAAAAGAGTGAGTTAAGTAGAGGGGGTGGGTGCTTGCAAAGGATCATTAACCTCCACCTTCATCAACTCTGTATCTACTTTCAAGAGTAGAGTCAGAGGCAGGGCTCACAGTTTAAGGAAGTTTAAGGAAGACCTAAAACCCCTGTATCCTTGTTGTCTTTCTTGAAGAAGTCAACAGACAAATGAAGTAAAGATTGATTTTGAATTTTATCATAATGGGCCTTTTGTTTATTCCTAGCCAAAGTACTTGTATGACTTACGGCAGTAATGTTAGTGCAAAATACAAATACTGATCACAAAATGGGATGTGTATAAGTGAGAAGGGTAATTATAAAAGAAGCTGTAAAGGGATGATACACTATAGTCAGACCTCTTTCATCTAATACATAGTGAAACCTCATATCCAGAAATTCTGACATAAGAGGACTGGGTGGGGCCTGGCCATTGGTATTTTTGGTAAACTATCCAGGCTATTAAAACGAGTTGCCATGAGTGAGAACGACTGATCTAGACCAGCCTCTTCCTAGTTTAAAATATAACTCAGAAACCCCTATGATGTTTTTACATAATGTTTTCTGTGCTTCTTATTGATTTTTGCATTGGAATTTTCCAACAATTAAAAAAACTACAGTTATGCCCAGTTATAGAAACCTGATAATAAAAATTAGACAGACATGCTTTTAAAGCCTGTTTGATTACATTCTGAAAGTTATAAAGTTCTAACTTTTCATTTAATCGATAATGGGCATAGTACGAAATGTCATGAGTTTCTTAATATTCTTTTGAGAATTTAATATAAAGAGCATTTTTATAGAATCATATCAATAAAGAATAATTAGATGAAAGCAAAATATTTTTAGAGTTTTTCTATTTTTGTACAAGCATACTAAAAGCTAGCTTTTTATTTAAAGAATCATAAATAAATTTCAGTTATTTAGTAGAAATTAATGAATAAAAATTATTTTCTTTAAATGACGTTTTAAGTATCATTCCCCAGGAATTCAGACGATATTCTCAAAGCAAATGAAGACTTTGAATTAATGTAAATATTATTTTTTTTATGCCCATAGTGGGGGTTCTCTGGGTATTTAAAAACTATATATACATCCTTTTTATCTTGACATGTACCCTTGATTTTGCTTGTGCTCTATGTGCTTAGCAATGGACTGCTTGTCTTCTTTTTTTTTTTTTAAAGATTTATTTATTTGACAGAGACAGAGACAGCAAGAGCAGGAACACAAGCAGGGGGGAGAGGGAGAAGCAGACTCCCCGCTGAGCAGGGAGCCCGATGCGGGACTCGATCCCAGGACCCTGGGACCATGACCTGAGCCGAAGGCAGTCGCTTAACCAACTGAGCCACCCAGCCGCCCCTGCTTGTCTTCTTTAATGAGTATTTATTTATCACCTATCAGTGCTGGGAGATTAGTCACTGGGCATCAGCCTAGGATTCCTGCCCTCTTGAACCTTACAGTCTGGTCCACTGTTTCTCAAACTTGATTGTGTATACAAGTCACCTGCATCCTGCGAAAACCCAATCTCTGATATAGTAGGTGTGGTGCATGGCCTGAGAGTTTGCATTCTGATAAGCTCCCAGTCTTGCTGCTGGTCTGTGGATCACACTTAAAGTAGAAGACTTCATCCCTCCTTGGTGGTTTTAAGCTTCAGTGGCTCCTATTATTTAATTAGTCCCAACCTATAGTTTTCTTATGAAGTGTACTATTTAAATCATATTCAGCATACTCATTTTTTATCTTGTTGTAGTTCTGTTCTCTAACTCAATTATAACTTGTCTGAAGGCAAGAACCAAGTTTTACATTTCTTTATCTCCCATAATGCCTGGTGTGCCTGGGATCAGAGGAACTACTCAGTGAATACTTAACTGGGTGATACTCCATGATTTAGGTTTAACTCTGCATAAAAGCTGAAGGGGGCATCAGAAGATTTCTCAAAAACCCTAATGTAACCAGACTGAAGATCAGATGGATTTGGAGATAGTAATCTTTCCACTGAAAGGACTTCTGAGGAATTCTGACCTCCTTCACAACACACCCTAATAGTCCATCTCCTTTTTGTTTTTGGCATGTGATTCAAATAGAGAAGATGCACAGGACAGGACCCCCTCGCCAACAGGAAGCAGCTCGCAGGCAAAGTGTCCACAGATTAAAAAGGTTTGTGGAGAGAAACCAGCGGTGTGCCTAATCTGCAGAAAAGGTTTGTGGGGAAAATACAGGTTCTGATTATTCCCACAGTGCCTCTTCTGAACAGAAATGGGAATTGTGGCCTTCATTTTATTATTTTAATTAGCCTTACACCGTGTATTACAGATCCCAAAGTGGTCAGAAAGCCGCAGTACAGCCACATGTATATTTCATAGGTCTGTACGCTATGGCTTTCAGATTTCAAATAGTTTCATCCCTAGGCTTTGGCCATTTGTTACAATAATGCAAGTGTGCATGAGCACAAGCACTGTTATTTATTACATACATGCCCACCAAGTGCTACCTAGCATCCCCATTTTTACGTTTTTCTTTTCTTTTTTAAGAAATGCCTTCTCCCCAACTGACCTTACAGAAATGCGTTTTTGTGAGTTAAACTGCCTTCTCGGAGTACTGACTCTTAACATGCATATGGTGAGATTTCTGTCATGTTGCAAAGGGGCCATTTTCCTTGGTGACATGAGCCTTTTTCAACTGCTTCACACCTGCAGCTGCCTTTTATTCCTCTATGTGAGTGACTCAGTGTGAAAATGACAATTAGTTCTCAATACTGAATGAATTATAGAGAAACCCAGAAGGCCAAAATCCAAGAAGCAACATCCTGTTTGAAGGATAGTGAACCTTATTCTAAGCCACTGTTTGTCTGTTGGTTTGTTTTTAGTCTCTGATGAATAAAACCAACAGCATCATCTCATACATATCGCCTGCAAGAGAGCGGGTCTTGAGAGTTGAGTCAATGCTGAACACTTTATTTAGATTGCAAATTATCTAGCTACCTCTGCAGACTGTGAAATCAACTGGAAGCTTTTCAACATTTAATTAAGCAGGACAAAAGAAAGTCCCAGTAATAACCATGTGAAACTGCTGGAGAAAAATTATGAATACAAAGGGAGAAATCATCAGTAATTAACCCCAATCTGAGACTACAGAGGAGACTCCAAAACAAGAGGGGAGCACATGCAAATAATACTAAATTTGCTTGTCTTGAATGATTTTGTGTTTAATTTAACTATAAATTCACAAGAACAGTGGCCCAATTGCTAGGGGGAAGAATGTTCCACGTAGCAATTTCCCAAACCTTCATGGGGAAGATGAGTTTCACATCTAATGTGAGCTTTTCCTTTTGCTTCGTGGGTGGATTTTTACAGTATTATGTTAAGTCATCATCCCCTGCTGAGATATTGTGAGGGGGGAAAAAAAGGAATAATGGATATGGGGTTTGGGGGTTAAGGAAGGGAGGGAAATCTGCCTATAAATCTGCAGAGATCCTTTAGCATCTGAGAAAACGGTCTTTCCTCACTGCTAGTCAACCTGGAGAGTTCTCTTTTTTTAAATTCTAGCTTGTATATTTTCTTTAAGGACAACTTCCATGACCCCCAGGGTTTGTCTGTTCTTAGCATTTTGAAGCACCTCTATTGATGAGTAAGTTTCACCATTACCCTTTGACTATTTAGTCTCCACTATGACTCATTTTTCTCCCCCTTTTAGCTTTTCTTCAGCTCCTTTAGGACATAACCTGGATCTGATGGTATTCATTTTCGTATTCCAGCTCTTGGACGGTGCCTGACTACATGTTAGCTTCTTAATAAAAGTTTCTGAATTTTCAGTGCTGAGCTTTGTACCCCTCTGTTATTTTATATGCTACAGAGGCAAAATTATTGGGACTCATGGAATAAAGTGACATTGACTAAGTATTAGGATCAGCTGATTTTCAAAAAGACTTAACCTCAATATCATAAACACAGACTGACATTTCAAAAGAGCCATCTTGAAAATAAAAGAAATAGGTCTTATTTGAGGAAATGCTTGCTTTCTAAAGAACACCTGTAATACTGATACATTGCCATGTAGATTCTGAGAGTTCAGTAAATATTGATTCATAGAAGTCTGTTTTGTGCTGTCGAATTAATAATTACAGGTGTAAAGATAGTGGGTAGTAATGAGTTTTATTTCCAGGATGTTGAGATTTAGGGAAATTGAATGTATTAAATAGACCTACAAATCATAGAATGGAGACCTACAGTAGGGCCATCTGTTACATTATCAGTTACAAGGCTTTATGTGATATATATATAGTAGCCCATAGTAAACACCCTCATGCTTGAAGAAATTCAAATTTTGAACTTTTGGGGATTATTATTAACTCTGAAGACTTGGGAAATGTATAGTTATACCTACCTTTTAGGTAAAATACAAATCATGTAGAGAAATTGGCCTCAATTTGGATGATGTACAAGTAGCCCTTTATATTTATCTGACCATAAAATAGCAACCGTAATTTTCCTTTAAATTAGTTCACAGTTTGTAATCTTAATGCCAGGACTGCTTCCTTAATTATTTTAAACTTGATTTTTTTTTTCCCCCTAAAGTACCAGTTTATTGCTGGAATGTTATCTGTTGTTCAATAATGGTACTTGTAATTTAAATAGATGACACATTGTCAGGTTTCATAGTGAGTTAAAGTATATTTTTTAAACAGGGGTGTTATTTTTGAAAATAACTTCCCAAGCCATTGTTAAAACTGTTATTTTGAGAATTAAAGAGAATTTGGCCTAATGATTGTTTAAACAAATTCCTGTGCTAATAGCATTCTACCATTGTAAATATCAGCTCTGAATGACATTACATATTTCAGTAAAAGTAACCCCCTGGTAATTGATTCTTGACTCCTATTCTTTAACTTATTATGAATTGGGATTAGTCTCGGTTGTTTAATTTTCCTGCCTCTGTGCATTTCCTCAAACTGTTCTCTCCACCTGGAATACCTTTCCTTCTTATCTCTGTCTATTTAAATCCCAACCATTTTAAAGTTTCAACTCAATTGTCATTCACAGAGTGTATGCCAGCCGGTGCCTTACCTTTGTAGGTATTCACTAAGCATCCATTGGCTTTTTCTCTTCCAGGAAGGATTTGTAGTCCAGGCCATAATTATTTCTCCTTCTAGTATGCAGCCCCAGTAATTGCATTAAACATTCACTTAATAATACAAATTCAACTGAATATGCATGGGTTGGGATTGGGGAGAGAGAGAGAGAGAGAGAGAGAGAGGTTTTAAATAGAGGTTGATTTTTTTTTTATTATGTTGTGTTAATCACCACACATTACATCATTAGTTTTTGATGTAGTGTTGCACGATTCATTGTTTGCGTATAACACCCAGTGCTTGATTTTATAGCCCCTAACCATATCCCATTCCATTCAAAGCAAATGCCCTGAATGAGCATGAGTTCCTAGGCGGGTTCCCTTAGCGGTTCTCAATTACCTGTATCTCAGATGGTAAGATCTCACTACTATGCTGGGTTCATTCAATGTGACCCCATACAGGCTTATGCTTGATTTGATGATCAAACAATAAAACAACTATTTGTTCCAACACTGAAGGGGAGCCTGACCGAATAGGATTTGATGAACAACTCAGTCTTCAATAAGTTGTCTTCCCAAAGAGTTTTCTGGGAGATTTTAAAACTCTATACAATAATTTTCCTCTGACTCACTGACTTTATAGTCCAACCTTCACTTTAAATGTGACTTCACTGTATCCTATTATAAATACTTCTTTCATATCCATTTTCTCTGTTAAATGATTTTGGTAGATTGGATTCCTGCTTTCAATTCTCATTCTCTTTCTCTCATTAACATTTCACTTCCCCATTTTTGCCATGGCTTTAGGGCAAACAGATTTTACTTCTTCACCTTTATCTGTTGGTCTTGATGGTGATGAGACACAGCAGAGACTTTAAATATGCTAGTGAATACTGCTTTTTCTCTTGTGTTCTTATGGTTCACCACGAGAAGTACAGGGTCCCAGTAGCAACCTTTTCAAGAATAAACACTTGTAGCAGTTGGGAGTGGAGTTATCTGATTCCACCCAACATCATCAAGACCCACAGCCAATCAATGGTGTATGCCCTTGTTTCTCATCTGTTCGAGGAGGATAATGGTGGTAGTAGCATAATATCCATAGCATAGGGTCTCTGTATTAAATGAGTCACTATGTATCTTAGAACAGTATCTGACACAAAGGAAGTGCTCAGTAAGTGTCAATAATTATCATTACCATTAAGAAAAAATGTTTTAAGTAGGCTCCATGCCTAACATGGGGCTTGAATTCACGATCTCATGATCAAGAGTCTCATGTTCTACCAACTGAGCTAACCAGCCACCCCTATCCTTGCCATTTTTAAGCATAGTTTAAATGCCTAAATATAGTATCTCAATATTAAAACTTTATCTCATAAGCACTATCATTGTTTTCAAACTGTAGAACAGAGTTAAAAATTTTACCCAAGGACACACTATTAAATAGCAAAGTGAGACTCAGAATGAGGACTTGTTAACTCTGGAGTTCACTTCTAACCACTAAACTGTCTTTTTTATGTTACTTTTGCTACTTAGCACATACATACCCCAAGGCAATGTGGAACAGAACCAGCTAACTGCTAAAATGGAAGGGAACAAAAGAGAAATAATACAGGACAGAAAAAGAACAATGTCTCAGAATATTATCCCACCACACTAAGATTGTTGAGTAACCATAATGATTTTCACTTTGTTTCTAAGGGAGAACATAACAACCCCTAGAAAGTGTTTTCACAAATTTCCTTTTCTAATGTGGTTTTTAGGAGCCAGTACAAAATATATTTAGAAAAGAAGGAAAGCAAAGAAGATAGCCTCTTTGCAAACCAGGCTTATTAAAAATATTCACTTACTTGTATATGTGGATTTTTCACAGTATTTCAAGACAAGTGAAGAGCGCTTTGTTGAAATGTTGTATTTTAAATCCTAATACTTATTGCCCAGGAGTGGTAAGGACATTAAATTTTCATATGGAATTGAAGTCTCTGATTTAGGTAGCCTAGTCCTTTATCTGATGTCAAGGAAAATAGACTAACAGCTGATAGCTGTTTTCTCAGCTATCTTGGTTCTGCAAAGGCATTAATGGTTGAGTGTGGAAGGAAGAAAAGCCCAGGTCATCTACTAGGATTATAGATATTTCCACAGGAAAGCATTTCTCGTTACATTTCAAAGTTATGCCGGGATCCCAACACAGTCTCACCAACAGTGGGACTACAAAGCCTTTGGGTAGGTAAGATTGGTAGCATTCCCCCTTGGTGAAGGGAGAACACCCAGTTATTCAGGCAGATGTTTTGACATGACCAGTGCACTAGAATGTTTTTGGTAAGTCTCTTTTCTAGAAGAGAGTTCCCTAAATTTTTAAAGGATATAATCCAATATTTATGACCTCTTACCCAAGGTTTGAAATAGAGGTCACCTGGGGCCAGACCAGGATTTTAGCTCACATACATAAGTCAATAAATGGAGAAAGACAATGGTGGCCAGGACTTTCTAGTCTGCCTATGGGTTAAAGTCTTCAGCTGCCTGTTCAGCAGTGGAGAGATTTGTCTGACGCTCATTAACACTGTTATCTCTACCCTACATATTTGGATTTTTAGTATTTTTTTTTAAGATTTTATTTATTTATTTAACAGAGAGAGAGAGAGCGCGCGAGAGAGAGGGAACACAAGCGGGAGGAGTGGGAGAGGGAGAAGCAGGCTTCCCGCCGAGCAGGGAGCCCAATGTGCGGTTTGATCCCAGGACCCTGGGATCATGACCTGAGCTGAAGGCAGACGCTTAATGACTGAGCCACCCAGGCACCCGGATTTTTGGAGCCTTAGAAGGAGTCTGGAAAGAGGACACCCTACCCTAAGGATCAATGTTCCCACTGTGAGGCCAAAGAGAATAAATCTCATAGAAGAGTCATTTAGAGATCTGGAAAGAACAATCTTTGCAATGTCTTGAAATTTCTGCCAGTTGAAGAGAAGTCAAGATGGAAAGTGAAGGGTTAGGAGAATATACCACCCCAAAATATGACCATAGGGGTTCAGTATATGCTTTGGAATACTGATTATTTTGAGTTACAGGCACTTGAAAACCAGTAAATACAGGAAGAGGTTTCTGTAAATGCTCTGATTGCCTAAAGACAGATCCTTAGAGAACTCACTTGTCACAAATCCCCTCCCTGGGAGTTTCATCAACAGGGAAGACAGACCTTATCGCAGGAGCGAGGCTAGAAGTAGACACCACAGTCAGTTACACTTTATCATGAGAGGTCATACTTCCCATCTGTTCTTGTAAGGGCTCATCCATCTTCCCTAAACACCATTTACTCTCCCCTAAGAGGCCTACATCCCCTTTATCCTTTCAGTATTAACATGGTATTTCAGTCTGAATTCTATGCTACTTTGGGGAGTTACTCATTTTTTCCCAGGTATCTCCCTGGGGGAGGTATATGTGTTAATAAACTTCTGTTTGTTTTTTCCTAGTTAATCTGTCTTTTATTACAGGGGTCTCAGCTAAGAACTCAGAAGGATAGAGGGAAAAATCACTCCTCTCCCTTACAAAGGCATAGTCTACTCCTTACCATTAGCAACTCCCACCCCTAACCCAGTAAGAGAAATAAAGGTGGCACTAGGTAAGATCCAACAGAGGAGAAATCCGAGGCTCTGCGTCTCCTTTGGCTGCCAAAATGTAATTTCCATTCTGTTTGGGATGCAATTTTTTTTTTTTGCTACTGGTTAGTCTGGGGAAGGATATTGCTCAATTTGACAAGCTGAAACATACTCTTGTAAATCCCCAGAAAACCAATGCAACCCCACCACAGCACACACAGTATCTCTTTGGCACTGAGAGGTCTCAGCATTTTTCATTCCTTTCCAGTGTGGGGGAAAAATTTACTACAACAGAAGTTTTATTTTGGTGGATATGCTATAATTCTGCTAAAGCCTTTTGGTATGTTGGCTTTTGACCTAAAATAATGTCACAAGAGAAAGCATTCACATAATCTAGTCAAAGCATAAAAATGTAGAGAAGAGAAATAAACCTAATATTGAAGAGAAGACATTTTGAGCAAGATCTCTCAAAACTGATGAAATCACAGGCTCTTATCTGCAAGGCTCTCTATGAGGAAGGGTGGGGCGGGAGTGAAATTTGCAGTAAAAAAAATATGTAAGTTTATAACGAAAGGAGAAATTCTCAATGCTTTTCCAACGAGGGAGATTACTAACTACTAAACGCCAAGAGGTTGTGGTTGTAACAGAAGTATGAACTCATTTGTTCTGGCTTGATTCCCCTGGCCACAAGACAGGAGAAGAAAAACAGTGTGGTGAGAATATGGAGAGACAGGCCATCCTTGGGACTGTTTGCACATTGCCACATTTTACCTTTTCTTTGGTGAACATAGTACACCCAGGTAAGACTCTGAAGAAGCAATGTGAGGTACTATGATCAAACAGCCCACCAAGCTCAGTGTATATCCCGCCAGATGATAACAATGTACTTCTAGATAACTACAGACGGCAGACTTACTCCCCAGAATAAATCCTTGCAGGTTTGCTAGAGATTTGCCTCTGATGGCCTGCTGGTTTTTCTAAACCTGGCCTTGGGAATCAGAAGAATCAGAAGAACTTTTAGGTGAGCCCTAGAAGCTGCAGCCCTTTCTACCAGCACATTTTGTCAAGCATCTCTTTCATTTTCATCAGATCTAGGGGATCAGGGCTACTGGGCAGAGAAGTGAAAGGCGGACCCATTCTCTGTTTGGTTCCAATGGGGTAAGGATTCTCAGACTTTCATGTGCATCCAGATCACCTGGAAGAACTGCTGACACACAGACTGCTGGGCTCTACTTTCAGAGATTTTGATTCACTGGGTCTGAGATGAAGCCTGAGATTTTTTCAGGTGATCCTGATGATGCTGGTCTGGGGACCACACCTTAAGAATCACTGTAATAGGGGTGCCTGGATGGCTCAGTCAGTTGGGCGTCTGCCTTCAGCTCAGGTCATGATCCCAGGGTCCTGGGATCGAGTCCCGCATCGGGCTCCCTGCTAAGCTGAGAGCCTGCTTCTCACTCTCCCTCTGCCGCTCCCCCTGCTTGTGCTCTCTCTCTGTCTGTCTCTCTGTGTCAAATAAATAAATAAAATCTTTTTTAAAAAAAAAAGAATCACTGTAATAGGGCAGAAAGAAGTGTTAGTGTCCAAGCAAGAACATTTCCAGGTGTGATGTTCAGACTTTGCACTTAAGGGGCCTGTAAGGGAAAGGAAGGCTCAGAAACCAAGGCTGAAATATGTGTGTAGTTTGGGACCAGGCCACTTAAGGCTGGTCATTCAGATAGAATCATTTGCTGCATAATGCCTACATTATGAATCTACACTTAATATCAGCCTTAAATATTCTGTATCATTTTTATAGGAGATGATTGAGAAGCTATTTTTGCCATGAAAACATTTGGGGGGAATAAAAGGGGAAAAGGGTCTGTTTTAAACTGTGGGCATTTCAGGCCAGGGGACTCTAGGCAGCTCTAGTACAGGGCTGAAGGACAACCAGAAACAGATGCAACATTTGCACTTGTCATATACTTGCCTTTTCCTAATTTTCCTTCGTTTCCTTCCTCCCTCCCTTCCTTCCTTCTACATAAACTCAAAAGCAAAATAAGCAAGGCAGTTTTAGGAAGTAAATGGCGTATACTTAAAATACATAGAAAAAATTATCACCATCTTTAAGGTGTGCATCTGCCAAATTTCAATCACGTAAGAAAATATGCTAAAGTAAACACTTGATCTTCTGACTCCAAAAGATTTGCTCCTTTTAGCATTCCACTGGGAGTACATCCAAAAAAAAAAAAAATCTCTTCCCCTTCTAAGTAGGTAACCATTTAGCTTCTGACATGAAATAGCTAATAACCATCTCTTCCTTTTTAAAAGATTGAAATCACTGTTGAAGGCATGGTTAATTTTTAATGTGCTTTCTCCAAAAGTTAGGCTAACTTTTAAAAACTCAAGTCAGAAACTAAAACGGATGTTATCCCATGGACAGATGACATCAATTGAAATGTATTTTTTTTTTCAAGGTGATTGATGTAATTTTCTATTAAAGTGACCTTTGCTAGAAATGTTTTCCCTGTAATGATTTCCTGTCCTTTGGGCTCAGCAACCAGAACAGAAAAACTAGCTTAAGCCTTTCAGCTACTTGATGTTGAAGTGGGAAGAGAAGTTGAAGCTGAAGGGAACACAGCTGAGGTGCCATGTGAGTGCCAATCCCAAACCAGCCTTCCAGCTCCAATATCAGAGCCCACTGTGGTCATCTCATAGCGATCCTACAACTTTAATAGAGTCTCACTTCCTTTTTTATCGTGAAGCATCTGTGGCCACATTCAGAATTCCAGATGAATATGCTAACATAATGTGTATCAGGTGTAGAAACATATATACATGTATGGCGGGGAGGCGCTATACTCTCAAGAAGACCTGGGCAAGGGGGAGGCTGATAATCAGATGGGAAAGAACAGTGCAGGGGGGAGGGAGTGGAGAATATACACATACAACTTGCAATAGCTTGCTATTGTAGGATCCCTGGTTGGGGAATCAGGGGTGTGTGTGTGTGTGTGTGTGTGTGTGTGTGGAATCAGGGGTGTGTGTGTGTGTGTGTGTGGAATCAGGTGTGTGTGTGTGTGTGTGTGTGTGTGTGTGTAAAACCCAGCACTTTCTGGTCTGTCATTCTCTACCATTCTTTATTAGGTCTTTTCCTATCTGGCCTCTGTTTCCTGGGCCTTTTCCTGTGTATCCTATTCTATCACCTCCTGAGTGGAGTTCAGCACTAGCTCTAGCACAAAAATCTAGTAATATAATATACTACTGATTGCATCTTACAATGTGTGACTTTTCTGACCCACGTACTTAGCACTACTGGGAATGTGAAAAAACAACAACCACCAGTATTTCTTTGGTTTTCAGAGCGTTTACAATTTTAATTGTGAAGGAGGATTGTTTTCCTGCAGCATGGAAACTTATATTTATTACTGTCTGACACAGAGGCAGAATCCTATCTGTGTTCGCTTTATCTAAAAGGAAGCGGCTGTGACACGGAGTCTTAGGCATCCGTGTTTCTCTAGGAAGGGAACTAGAGGTGGTAAGCAGAAGCAGGTAACGAGAGCTTTTAAGTAATGATCTGTGGTAAATAGTCATTATGGTTTATAAATTCAAATCTATTCCACTCCTTATAGAAAAAGCATCTATAGAGTTATATGAATGAGTATTGATATTCTCCTCTTACTATGCTTCATTCTGGATCAACTAAATCCACTCTGCCCTTGAATACACATACACACACACACAACACACACACACACAGTCTTGTCACTACCATTTGTTTTCTTAGGGATAAGAAATACCAATAATAAATACAAAACAATGTATGATTTTTGTCATTTGAACCTATACTTGAATTTGTTGCAAAGCCCCCCCCCTTCAGCTTAAACATTATGAACTTTGCTCAGCATACCAGCTAGTCTCCCTGTAAATATTTATCCTTTTAGTATTTAAATACAGATCCTACCTGAATTTGAATGTATTAAGGTACAGAGTAATGGGATGAAGACATAAAATGAGCTTTTGTCTAGTGCTTGTATCTGAGGTGATTTCAAGGAAAGATACACTATATCCTTGTATCGGAGACACTTAATCCACAAATCCTAGGTACAATCCAAATTGATTTAGGCCAATTGAATTAATTTCAATAGCCTAAAAAGAAATAACACCAACAACTTTGTTGCAGGAGGATCTGGAATTCAACACATGCATGTACATATGAATTCAGCCCCCAAAAGCCTGGATAACACAAGAAGAATTATAAAAAAAAAAAAAAAAGTTGGGGAGTATCTTAGTCTTCCAGTCTGCTGTACTAGAATACCATACACTGGAGGGTTTATAAACAATCGACTTTCATGATTTCGGAGGCTGGTGGTCTGAAATCAGGATGCTAGCATGGCTGAGCTCTGGTGAGAGCCCCCTCCCAGGCTACAGACTGTGGACTTCTCCTAGAATCCTCATGTGGTGGAGAACAGAGATTGGATGCAAGCCTGCCCATGGTTCCTACAAGGGCACTAATCCCCTTCATGTAGGCTCCACCCTTGTAACTTCATCTAAACCTAATTATCTCCCAAAGGCCCTACCTCCTAATATAATCACATTGGGGGGCAGTGTTTCAACTTACAATTTGGGGGCAGACACATTCAGTCCACAACAGAGAGAAATGGTGAAAAAGAACATAAAGTTGAATTCAATTATCCCCGGGTCCCCCAAATATTTCCAGAAACATATCCAACCCAATTTTCTACTTGACCCTGGGTTGCCATCCTTCCATCTGTGACAAACCATCAAGCTTAGCACTCTGAATATCAGCAAGTGGTGACACATTTCTCCAGTAAGTCCAGTCTCTGTCCCCTGTAGAGGACAGAGAAGTGGCTATGACTCTCAATCTTTCTTTGATTTGTAGGTCAACTGTGTTCAACAGACACCAGAGATCTGTTTGGAAGTGAGGATGCTCTCCACAGAATGCCTTTCTATCTAGAAGATACGATTCTCATGGATTAACTAAAAAGCTGAATTTAAAACCCTTAACAGAAAATTACAAATCAGATGTACACAGGTGAATTTATATAAATATTTTATAGATCTATAATTTTTTTCTGTTATACTTTTAAATCTTTTTTGATTTTACTTTGGTACTTTCTGCCTTCTATTCTGATTATTTTACTGCATGATCCACTGAAGATCACAGATTCTATATATCAAACTTTATTTTTCACAAGTAATTTTAGAACTCACACTGTTTGATAAGTATACTTGGGTGTTTTATGGGGATAAATTTGGTAAAAGTAAGTTCTTAAGTATTATACATTTAGAAACCACATTTTTTGGAAATAAATTGTACCATCAAGACATATTGAATAAGAGATTCTCATATACAATATTTTTCCTAAATATCCCACAACTTGGCTGCATAGCTTAGTGTGTAGACTTGCTGTTTACTAATCTGAAAATAATCTTAGAGTTGCAAATAAAGAACTCCCCCCCCCGCAACCCACCCACAGGTCCTAGCAAGAAACAATGCCATGTGAGGAAGACAATCTTTACTTTTCCACAAACAGCTCTGTTAAGGCCAGGCATATTACCAAGGCACCACAGTTGCAAGTGGAGAACATGCTAGGCTATCTTATTCATGCTGATGTATGATCTAATTTCAAATTTTTCACTTTGTAAAAGTTCTTGTTTCAAGGAAAGCAATTCTCCCTGCCTACATCCTATTTTTGTTTGTGAAATGAATAAAAAAATGAAAGATATCTTCGGAATGGCATTTTTTTATTAGTAAGAGCTGATTCTACCCTTCTTTGAACTACAAATGCATATCATCACTTATCAATAAATCATTCCAGTGGCTTCCGTCATCCCTCTCAGCCCAGAAAGTCACACTTCCTCTGGTTTGACAAACCTCTTAGGTTACTTCTTCTTTAATGCATGTCAAATGTATCTACACATCAAATGACATTTCAAGAGTGCTAAGTATCTCAAGCCTTAAAGTAGTGTGGCGTTCTAAAATAGTTGGATTCTATTTTGCTTTTAAAGAGGTAAAAGATACAACTTTAGGTGACAATATTTTTACCCTTTAGGTGTTTTTATATTTACCTCCCTACCCTACCAGATCATGAGCTTGAATGGGTTAGGTCTCTGTCCTCATTAACTTTTAAACACCCTCCCTTGGTAGAGTGCTTTGAATACAACACAAGATCAATACATTTTGAGTAGAACATTGACATTTCTAGAAATATTTGTTTTGTCTTCTTCCCATCCCATCTCTGTCCCAAAGAATGTGGACAAAGGAAGAAGCAAAGGGAAAGAATATCTCACTGACAACATTCGAGAATTTGAGGAAATAGATTTGGTTTCCTTTAGCTCTCTTCTCATCACACATACAACACAGTACTACTTTGTCCATCTTCACTTACAATCCAATATGAATATAATTATTAATCGAAAGTTCTGTGTTTTACTTACCTACTTTATTTAAACTACTAACTCTATGGGGGGAGATAATATTATTGGGAATTTGATTTAGTGAACTGTCTGATGTCACGATTCTAAGTGGCAGATAGCAGAACTGGAAATAGTGTCTATGCGCCATTTTTATTCTCAAAGGTGAGGCATGTCTCTTCCTCCTGCCTCTCCTGTTGTTCTCAAATACAACTCTTCTTGTCCCTTATGACCTTTCTCTATTATATACCACTATCACTTTCCTTCCAAACGTCTCCATTCTAGTATTTTTTTTTTCCTAAATGTCCTTTGGGCTCTCTCATCCTAAATTTGCCTCTCTTGACCTTGTACTTCCTTATGGTTACAGCCTGATTGTCCTCTTCTCCATGAAAAGGTAATCTACACTCATTGTCCCCACTTCCCGATTTCTCATTTACAATGCAACTCACAGGGATTAGCTTTTGTGCCAAGCACACTAAAATTGCTCTGGCAAGGGTCAACAACCCATGGACATGTTTCAACTTTTATATTCTTGGAATAAAGGCCTAGAATAAAAACAATAACTTTTATTAGATGGATGTATAAGCTCTTTGACTTTCTTGAAACTCCTAGTTGCCTTCTGTGGGACCAGTTATTCTCTTACCCTCTCTGACCTCTACTTCTGAGTTTCTCCTATGAGTACCTCTTTTGAATACCACTTAAACTGTGGTGATTTCTTGTATTCCATTCTCATGGTCTACAATTCTCCTCACTTTAAATCTTAAGTCTCTTTGGATACCATCCTTTTCTCTTTTAGATGAAACCTTTGCCCATCTATGTACGTGAGAGGCAAATGTATGTCTATAGCTTCAATTTGCCCTGAGGCAATCTAACTTCTTATTGCACATTTCCACCCAAACATTGCAGAAATACTTGCTACTTAACAGGTCTCTTTTGAAATAATTTGTGATTTTGTCTTCCAGATTTTCTTTTCTCTCCCCACATTGTATAGCTTTGTAAAAAGTAGCACCATCCACCTGGAATTACCATTGAATCCTATTCTTTATCCATCACATCCAACCAACTGCCAGATCCTTTTGATCTCATCTCTGAAATTGTTCTGAAATCTATTTCCTGCTTTGTACTACAACCATCTGATACCAAGTCCAAGCAGGCTCTCATTCTCATTAGCATGAAATAGTCAGATAGCCAATTAACCAAATTCTTCACCTTCAGTGTGCCCTTTTACTTCCCACCTCACCAGCCCATCAATCTGTCCCCATCTTGCAGCCAGAGAGATGTTTCCAGAAAATAAAGAAAAAGAAAAAGTGACCAAATCATGCTCCTTTTTAAAGCTTTTCAGTGGCCCTTCACCATCTACAGGATGAAATCCAGTCTCTTTGGTTTGGTATTAAAGATTTGTATAAACTATATTGTTTATATTTCCGTACATTTTGTTGTTTGGGATCTCTTTAAGGTTGATTTTGGACCTGCTCAATCTAGAGCATTTATTAAAAGTTTTGCCTTTCTTAATTGTGTTCATTCTTGAGTTTCAGGTTGGTTTTCTTCTCCACGAAGCCTACAGTTCATCATAACTATCTCTCTTTTGTCATCTTGCAACATCTTATGTATAGCTCTCTCCAACAGCTTTACTACCTTGTATTAAAATAACTTAGGTGTCTTTCTCCCCACTAGGTGATAAGCTCCTCAAGGTCATCGATTATGTCTGATTTGTCTTCGTAGATCTATGTGTCATTCACATACTTCACACAGTAGGTACCAATATATGGATCTTGAGACTTGACTTTTAGTGCATATATTAGTTATTACCCATATTCTTCAGTGCTTCAGAGACTTTTGTTAATTCTTCCTACAACGTGCAACTAGGGTAGTGATTAAAACAGTTTTGCTGGGGTGCCTGGGTGGCTCAGTCATTAAGCGTCTGCCTTTGGCTCAGGTCATGATCCCAGGGTCCTGGGATCGAGCCCATTGGGCTCCTTGCTCTGCGGGAGGCCTGCTTCTCCCTCTCCCACTTCCCCTGCTTGTGTTCCCTCTCTCGCTGTGTCTCTCTCTGTCAAATAAATAAATAAAATCTTTAAAAATAAATAAATAAATAAAACAGTTTTGCCAAATATATCTTACTAATCACACCTCTATGGGGGAGATAGAATTCCCAGGTTGGAAGTGAGAAAAGGGATTTACAGAGATTTTTAAGTAACATGTCCAAAGTCACACATCTAGTAAGTAGCAGAGCCCAGATTTGTATCCAGAGAATCTGCCTGTCCCATAACCAGATCCATACCAAGAAATCACCAGGTTTTTCCACATGCTTTCTCTATCTCAGGAAAATGAAGTTTCATTTTATGCCTTATTTGTTTTCATAGATATTCCTTTGATACAAAATAGGGATGGGCTTACTCTATTCCTTTTGGGGATATCAAAACTGAATTCCAAATAAAATGAAATCACATTATAAAGATGTCTAAGAATAACAATGAATCAAAATTCTCACAACCCAATCTCCACCAGGCTCAACATTATGCCCAGAATGTATTACATAATGTAGGTGGTCATATTTTTATTTCAATGAATAAAAGAATTCATTGAAAAAAACAGAACTGTTTCCTGAACATCATCCATGCCCTCAGTACCACAGGCACAGTAATTTAAAAAAAATAAAAGAGGTATAATTTGACTCAGTAGGAATATTCAGAAACAGTTTTGAAGTTCCTTTACTTCACTTGTATTTATTCAAACACCGATTAAGTCCATCTCCACAGGTCTCTCTGTAACCCCCCAGTATCTAAAATAGGGACAATGATCTAGGTCTTTCAGTTTTATTACCATGTTTATGTGAGGTAACTTATGTAAAGTTTCTGGTCCTGAGGGAGAGCAAGTGCTCAATAAATACAAATTTCTCACTCTTCCCCTTTCCCTTCCTTTTTTCTGTTCCTGCTCCGTAGCCTTCTGTGTTATTCACTAGATGACCGCCACACTGCCTTCAGTGGCTTCTCATTCTCCACCTCTTTTGCAATCCATCTCCCACTGTGCTGTCTGGGCCCAAAGTGAGCTAATTGCAAGGCCGCTGGAAAGGTCAGGCTGCTAATCTTCAAAAATGTTTATTAATAATGAAATCTAACATAAGATTTAATTTACATTTTGAATGTTGGAAAAAGAAGGCATTTGTGAGCTTTTAGTCCAAGCCACTTACTTGCAGGTCACTTTAAACCATGCACTGTGGTCCATGCAGCCTAATCCACATCCAAAGCTTTCTTCTTTTTTTTTTTTTTTTTAAGATTTTATTTATTTGACAGAGAGAGACACAGTGAGAGAGGGAACACAAGCAGGGGGAGTGGGAGAGGGACAAGCAGGCTTCCCGCTGAGCAGGGAGCCCGATGCAGGGCTTGATCCCAGGACCCTGGGATCATGACCTGAGCTGAAGGCAGACGCTTAACGACTGAGCCACCCAGGTGCCCCCAAAGCTTTCTTCTTAATAACACAATCGAAGAACCTTCCCCTACATGTTAGACAAGAATTTGCATCAACATTTTCCCTCTCTTTGCGGAGGGAGGAGAAAGTGTGAAAGTTCTTCCCAGTTAGAGGTTCCCTAACCGAAAACAAACTCATTCAAAGGAGTGTGAACCTATTTAGTGTATATAATGTATAATGTAGAGCTATCAAAAGCAAGTTCTTAAATGATTATAAAATACTGTAATCCTGTATAATTTTTTAAGGGCTGTTGTTCATGCAGCAAAAACACCTTCCTGATTGATAAAGATTATCTTCTGCCTTGCCCCTTGCAGAGCTCCCTCCCTCCAAAGAAGGCTTTGTTTCCATGGGCAACAGAGCTGCCATGACACACGGATTCTGAAGCGCTGGATTGACTCTCATCCCCTGAGGTAAACAGTCGCCTGCTGCACCTACATAAATACCGAAAGCAAAACCCTCTTGGTAAAAGACCTGACCAGCATGAATAGAGGGCTAACTACAGGCTGCTCCAAAAAGCCCACCTCCAGCCGTTCCCCGATAAAGGGTCCCAGAGAGAGTGCTGTATGCCCTGTGGTTTCAATAATTTCTGCCATTAGGGATGGGAGTCTTTTTGTCCGATGTTTGCAGCTCTTATATCGGTTTGACATACAACAGAATGTCATTAATGTTATCATTGCCCTTCATATTCCAGGGAGGACAAAATTTCTGGCAAATTTGTTTGTTTCTAGATCAAGGTGAGTTGAAGGAATTTTTATCTCGTTTTGAAGCCCAGAGTTCCGGGCATGTACATAGAATCACACATTTTTGGCTATGAACAAGAGTGGGGGTCATTATTTTAACGTAAACTTTCACAGTGAATCCCTTTCTGATCTGCAGATTCATATGTGTCCCACATATGATATTAGGCTATTTCTAAATAGTATTTAATGACAATTACAAAATTAAGATGATCCTAGTAATGTTGTTTTTATAATGTAGGCTATCTGAATATGAGTTAGGTTGACCAATTTTTTTTTTTTTTTTTTTTAATCTCATGAGAATGTGCAAAGTAGAAAAAATAGTTCTGGGAGGGAGAAATTCCTAGAGTCTGGCTTTATATGACTACTCTTCAACTATAATGCAGTTTCTTTGTCTTCCAAATACTTGATCTCATTGAGAAACACTGAGTAGGAAAGAATGACTTTGCCATATTTTGATGGTGTATTTATTCTGTGAGGATAAGGGATAAGGCATTTAGTCCACCATTGTATTCCCATCCTCTGGCATCACTTGCACTTAATTATGGATCTTAGTAATACTTGCTGAAAGACCAACAGGTAGGTTAACAGAAGCATTTGCAGGGACACTAAAATATTAAATCACATTTTCTGTACCAGAGGGAAGAGACACATAAGCCAATACCTATAAAGTGTAAATGTTGTGGTAAAAATAGAGATTCATCTAGGATTCTGCCATTGATGTCCATAAGAGCATCAAAATGGCGAAATGATGTTCACAATAAGATTAACTTACATTTGTAGGACTGTTTATGAAGCACATCCTCTTATTTGATCCTCACAGCTAAACTATGAGTTAGGGGTATGTAAACGAAAGTTGAGAGAACTTGAGTTATTTCCCTAGGGTCATAGGGCAGTTATTCAAGTCCCCAGAATCCTTTCTCAGTACTCTTCTCAAATTCTCAGTGGGAAAAACTGGGGTGGGGGCTCTAGAATGCAGAGATGAGTCCGCAGAATCATTTAGTTATAGTTTACAGATAAAATCCAAAATTTTTAGAATACTCCTTCATACATAAAACTGCAGATTCATTGACAGAATTGAGCCATGTTGCCAAAGGGTTAAAAGAGATATTCTAATGGAAACATGATTTTAGGAAATACATGCTAACATATTAATGACCGACATTTGAAAATGCTTCAAACTGGGTTACACTACCAGTTACTTCTATGATCAAGTTCTTTTCATTCCTAAGCTAATTTTGTAAAATGTCCTGAAGGCCTTGACAGAATTGCCAGTGTGGTGTGTAGCCACAGATAAATCCCCACCTGGGGCCATTCAATTTCTGACAGCTCTGTGGACACGACTGTACAGTGGCTTTCTGCAGTTAGTTCTTCAATTCCATCGGGGACAGGGCACAACAGGGTGGCTTGATTAGTTCAAATCTATCCCACAAAGGGAAAAGTGTTCAGTGCACATTTATTCAATGTTTTGCCATATGCTAGGTACTGTGGTAGATGTTGGCTTTATTTTATCCAATGTAAAAAGACATCGTCCGTGTTCTCAACTAGGTTATCAACCACGCAACAGTTTCTTCACCTTTCTATATAAAGAAGATAACATAAGGTTACAACAATTAGAAAATATCTTATGCAAAATTTCTAAAGAATGAATTTGCTGGATGAAGTCACAGTGGTTGATGTTATTGTTAGATTGCTTATCACCTAAAATATTTGTCACAAGAATTCAAATTTAGTGTGCAGGTGTCGAGAATATTTTATTTAAAGTTACAGCTTAATATGATGATGTTTTTTGTAAGCATTTGGGCAGCTTTTTTTTCTTTCCATTTGTAAAAATAATTTCTTTTGGTTTTTCAGGAGTGTCTATAACTAGAGGATGGATGTCATTGTTAGGCCCTAGGATTTACTTCTCAAACAGATTATCTGGTTTCAGGTTATTCAGTAGCCTCCTCTTTTTCAACTGTTGGCAAATTGATTTTGTGACATTTCTCCTGGTACTATTTTAAAGATATATATTATCATCTCAAGTCCCATTTTAAAAGTCTACTGGAAGCATGTGATGTAAAGAAAGGGACATGGGCTTCAGGGCCAAGTCAGACAAGATTTTGAACCTCAGTTCTATAGATGAGCATTTATGTTTACTTTGGGGAATCAGTGAGCTTCTCTGGACTTCAGTTTCTTCACCTAAAAATAGAGGTCAGATTTCCTGTCCCTAGGTTTTTCTCATATTTACAAAGAAAATATCAAAATAGTTATAAAGCCAAATAAAAGTATAAATGGTTATTATAATCCTTTTCATAGCTGCCTTTATAATTTTTTAGTGGTCCTTATATTGATAGGTAATGGCAGTTCTCATAAGTCTGGACTCCTGAGGATCCAGTATATATAGTATCCAGTACAGCAGATTGCTGATTTCATTGCACAATGCATTTAGAAACTGAATCCCAAGACTGATCTCCACAGAATAGACAAATCACCAAAATATGTGTGTGTTCCTCTGTTCGAGCATCTTTTGTGTATATACTTATATCTTTATATACGTTCAGTAACTGCTTCACTACATGGTTAACATGAATATTGATTGTTGTTGTGTTGGGCCAATTAATATATTCGTTTAATTCATTGATTGAAAACATCCAATAAACTGATGAAGGCCTCAAGAACTGTTAAATGTTTTTAGGCAATTTTGAACATTTAAATGCTTTAACAGATGAATTATGAAGCAGTGAAAAGAGGACTCATGCTTGGTTTTAACCAATTTTTCTAGGACTACCTGATTCAATAAAACTTTTTGAAAGCGTAATTATACTCTTATATGCCAGTGCTCATAATAGGCTCACCATAGGCTGTAACACTGAGACTTGAGAAATATTCATATAACTAATGCCTATTAATTATCCATTGCATGCCAGGCACTCTGCTAGGCATTGCAGAAATTATGGTGAGTGAAAACAAACAATGTGGCACAAACTGAAGTAGACACCATAAACAATTCTCTAACTGGCCAGGTCTCTGCAACATCACCCAATCCTCCAGGCCAACATGAACTGGGCCAGAGGTGGAGATCCCTGGCATAAGCTTGGCCATTCATGGTCTCTCTCCTGAAAGTTTGAAAATTTAATAAAAGGCATCAAAATGTGGGCCTCATTGAGGCTGAGTCATATTAATGTCACCTGTGGAGGACCACAAACTGATTTAGTGGGATACCTGGAATTGCCTCATCTTTACCTTTTGGTTTTGTGAGCTAACCCTAGTCTTGAGTTTAAGCTAACTTGAAACAATCAGTTTCTTGTAAAACCCATCCCCACAAAATACATTGACCAATATAATATTTATCAATAGGTGATATAATATTATGTATTATCTCATATATTATATAAGTATATGACCAGTAGGAAACCCAAACCTATAATGTACAACCATGTTGTCCTCTACATTAGTTAAGTGATTTTAATTTGATCGTACTCATCCCTTAAAATGGTTAATAAAATAAATTAAAAAAAAAAAGCATTCTCCCTTCCTGTGTTTTTAGCACTCTATACGTCTAAAGTGGTATCTTAGGTCTCATGACTACTACTATATATGTTAGGAAGTTCACTGTCCTTGTGAGTTTAAACCTACTTTGTACCTGGAGGGAAAAATGGGTTCAAAGTTCTTTACATTAACTTAATTTTAATTATAATTAGGAACTTGGTATCTTCTTAAAGGAATTTCAAGATCCTAAAGGCATATAAGTAAAAAATGCTTTAAATATTTCAGCAAAGATATTATTCATTGATCTTACATTAATATCAACCTCAATATGGATACTCCATATACATATCACTATATTTCTTCCCAAACTAGGTAGTTAGCTTCAAAGGAATCAGACTTTATCTGAGTTGTTCCTATCTTTATTGCCAGCACCTGAACTATGCCTTATACTTTGTAGCCACCCAATCATTATCTGTTGAATAATTCCTTTATTGGAATAGAGCACTTGTGCACTAAGATTGGTTAGGTGCATAGATTCTGGCCTAATCAGACTTAGGTTCAAATATTAGCTTGTCACTTAGCTGTATGAATTGGGAGTTAACAACTATAGGACTCAGTTTCCTCATCTGTAAAATGGGTATAATAATTCACTGGTTCTTTTGAAAAGTGAATTATACAACATAGTTGTGTACTCAGTTCATCATAAATACTCAGTAAATGGTAGGTATTGTTATTTAGATACCAGCTTTGTGAATGCTCAGAATGTAACTTGTTATTCTTTTTTCCTAATTCTCCCCAACATAAACTGATGTGTTTAGTTTTATTTTTGGTTTTGATTTTAATTTTAGTTTTTGAATGATTAATAAAGTACAAATATTTCCCCTTTTGCTCTTTATGACTGTAATTCAAAGTTGCAAATCATGTCGTTATGCTTTACATTTATTTTTCTTTTTATTGATTTTTCTCTATTGTTTTTCAAACCAAGAGCTAGTTTTTTGAAAAGATAAACAAAATTGACAAACCCTTAGCTGGACAAACCCTTAGCCAAACTCATCAAGAAAAAAAAGAGAAACGACCCAAATAAGTAAAATCAGAAATGAGAGAGGAGAAGTAACAACTGACACCACAGAAATACAAAGGATTATAAGACAATACTATGAAAAATTATATGCAAACAAACTGGACAACCTAGAGAAAATGGATAAATTCCTAGAAATATACAATGTGCCAAGTGAACCAGAAAGAAATAGGTAATCTGAACAGACCAATTACAAGTAACAAAATTGAATCAGTAATCAAAAAATACCAAAAAGTAAAAGTCCAGGACCAGACGGATTCACAGGGGAATTCTACCAGACATTTAAAGAAGAGTTAATACTTACTCTCCTCAAACTATTCCAAAAAACAGAAGAGGAAGGAAAGCTTCCAAATATATTTTATGAGGCCAATACCTAAACCAAAGACATCCTCCCCCCCCCACACAACTACAGGCCAATATCCCTGATGAACACAGATGCAAAAATCCTCAACAAAATATTAGCAAACCATATGTAACAATACATTAGGAAGATCATTCACCATGATCTGGTGGGATTTATTCCAGGGAGGCAAGGATGATTCAGTATTCACAAATCAGTCAACATCATACACCACATCAACAAAATGAAGGATAGAAATCATATGATCATCTTAATGAATGCAGAAAAAACATTTGACAAGACTCAACATACATTCATGATAAAAACTCTCAACAAAGTGGGGTTAGAGGGAACATACCTCAACATAATGAAGGCCATATATGAAAAACTCACAGCTAACATCATTCTCGATGGTGAAAAACAGAACTTTTCCTCTAGGATCAGGAACAAGATAAGGATATCCACTCTCACCACATTTATTCAACATAGTACTGGAAGTCCTAGCCACAGCAATCAGACAAAAGGAAGGAATAAAAGGCATCCAAATTGGTAAAGAGGAAGTTAAATTGTTACTATTCACAGAGGACATCAGAGTATACACACACACACACACACACACACACACACACAAATCCTAAACACTCCACCAAAAAAATATGAGAGTAATAGACAAATACAGTAAAGTGGCAGGACACAAAATTAATACTGAGAAATCAGCAGCATTTCTATACACTAATAATGAAGTAGGAGAAAGAGAAATTTAAAAAACAACACTATTTACAATTGCATCAGAAAGTATAAAATACCTAGGAATAAACATAACCAAAGAGGGGAAAGACCTGTACTTCAAAAACTATAGTATACTGATGAAAGAAATTGTAGATGACACAAACAAATGGAAAAATATTCCATGCTCAGACTGGAAGGATTAATATTATTAAAATATCAATATTACTCAAAGCAACCTACAGATTCAATGCAATCCCTATCAAAATACCAATATTTTTTATAGAACTAGAATAAGCAATGCTAAATTTGTATGGAACCATAGAAGACCTCAAGTAGCCAAAGCAATCTTGAGAAAGAACAAAGCTGGAGATACCACAATGCGAGATGTCAAGATATACTATAAATCTGGAGTAATCAAAACAGTATGGTACTGGCACAAGAATAGAGCAATAAAACAGAATAGAGACTCCAGAAATAAACCCATGATTATATGGTCATTTAATCTACAACAAAGGAGACAAGAATATACAATGATAAAAATCTTATAATGAGGTTGACCAACTGAGTATAATGATTTTTTTTTTAAGATTTTATTTATTTGACAGAGAGAGACACAGCAAGAGAGGGAACACAAGCAGGGGGAGTGGGAGAGGGAGAAGCAGGCTTCCTGCTGAGCAGGGAGCCCAATGCGGGGCTCGATCCCAGGACCCTGGGATCATGACCTGAGCTGAAGGCAGACACTTCATGACTGAGCCACCCAGGCGCCCCCTGAGTATAATGATTTTGAACTAGTCTCATGTTTACCATGTTTTCTTTGATCAGATGAATTACCACCTAAATTTACCAGCTAATAAAAATACACAGAAAGACTAAATATCTTATATGCTAGAATATTTGTATATTTTCCTAACAATAAAATACTTTTTATTTTAAAGAAAAATGACAACATATCTATTTGTAATGGCATGAATTCTTCACCTGTGAGAAAAGTCTATACTTATTGAGAGGGTTCCATTTATTTACCCAACAAATACTGCACACCATGCACTGTACTATGCCCCTGTCCTCATATAGCTTATGATATAGGAAGCTTTGAGTCCCCTTTTGCTCTTATATCATCTGCAGCACCCAAAAGAGGGTAGTATATGTAACTGGTACCCAAACACTGTTACTACCAGTGCTCAAACGGAAAGTTTGCTGTGGTCGTTAAGTGAAGCAATAGTATCTCATCTACAAGCCCATATTCATTGATTAAGTGCATGTGGTTTAATGTGATGTCCTTGATTTTAAAAAATCAGTTAAACATACTTTGAGTTATGGAGTTTCTTTTCAGTTATTTAATATAATGAAAGTATTTCCAGAAGATATATTCATTTAGATCACAAATATTTATCCATTTCTTAATATGCCTAATGCACCAGGCTAGATTACTTCGATGTTTTTCTCTTGGAGATCTGAGCTGTCATGCGGCAAGTCCTACTATCTTGCAGGATAGACCTTGTTGAGGGGTGCTCAGTCTACATGGAGTGGAAGGGGGCTAAGCTGAGCTCAATCTTCAACCACTGTCTCAAAGGCACTGGCCATGTGATTGACCATCTTGTCCCCTCCTGACTAGCCATGATACCAGTTGAATACCACTCAGTGACCCCAGTCTGTGGCAAGCAGAAAAAGAGTACACCCAACAAGCCTTGTCTGAATTTCTAACCCATAAAATAATAAGATGAAATCTAATAATATTTTTGTCATTTCTGCCTTTTAACTTTTTGGCATTTTGTTAGGCAACAATAGATAACTGGAGTATGAACAGTTCTCCAAACTAATATATAGTTATAAATTATGATAACTAAAATGAATTGAGAGATATAGCATTCTAAAAGACATTATAATGGAGAGCCTGAGGATAATGTCCATGATTTTTTAAAAATTCTTTCTCTATAATGAGCATCATTCTTGTAGTACGTATTTTGGAGTGGGGGTGATTGATAATGGGTTATAAGATTGTTAAGTAAGGAGAGATGAAGGTTAACATCACTCACTTCATAATTTTCCCTAAACCACTTCTATTAACTCACATTGAAGAGATACTATAAACTGTCGTAGAGTGGTCTCTTACTTTTAGAAAGAATTTTAAAAAACCCCCAAAAATAAAATTCAATATTTCAGAGATAGAAACTATATCAGAAAAGAGATTCATTAATAATATTTTTTTGAAAGTCCAATTAAGTTCCCACCATGTATCAGAGACTAAAATAAGTCTCCTATAGCCATTGCTCCTTTAAATTTATTTAAAACATGGATTTTTCAAGGTGGTAGGATTTAACTGATTTGTATTCTCCTTTACTGGTATTTTAAAGGCATGGACTGGTGGGTGAATAATTTTCTCAAGATCTGCACAGAATTTACAGATGGAAAATCTATGATTCAAGTCTGGCTATGTGATGCGAATATCTTCCTTGAAAACAATGACATTATTATTATATAAGAGGAACATAATAGTTACGACCAGGGACTAGAGTGTGCAAACAGTAACTGGATAAGAAAAGGTTTAAGTTGTGTTGCCACTGAGAACAAATAAAGGTTTTTTTTGTTATGGTTTTCATTAAAGTGGTCTATTTTACTTTGAACCCTAAGATGAAATGTGGCTTTCACAGAACTATTGACATACACACAATTGTACACACACAAACACATACAAACACACCCCTGAGGTTTTCTCAGCAACTTTACATCAATTGTTTCTTTAACCTAAGAAAACCCTTGAGTAAGATCTGAAGTAGACAGTACAGCAGGAGCTCAAAAGAAAGGCAAATCACACACACACATACACATACACACACACACAGACACACACATGAAGTTATGAGTTGCATGCTTTGGCCTGCATAGGACAGGCTGCTGCAATACTTTCTTGATGGTGAATATCAAAAAGGTTCTTCCAATTCTGTTTGATTTTAAGCACATCTGGATACATATTAACCCAATTCAGTTTATTGTTTAATAAAAAATATTTTTATCAATTATAAAAAAGGGAAGACATAACTAAATCATCAGTTTCTGAAATTGGAATGTCTTGGTCCAGGGATCAAGGATTAATTCATCTTAAATAGGACAAATTTTAATTTGATTTAGGGTGAAGTTGATTCCTTAATGACACACTGTTAGAAGGCAGGAATGTGTCTAGTAATGTTTCTGTAGAAAGTCTCCCATTTGGGCTTCTTTACTTATTACCAAGCATGATTTTGAAGTACTTGTTTGAGACAGCTGTGGTAGAATCTATTCTATTGCCAGTGACATCTATTTTAGTGGTTACCCTTAGAGGACACAGATTCCATACCTCTAAGCCTGTGCTGCCAAAAGAGAACTAGATTCAAATAAAATCTGTGGTAGAGCTAACCTTGTTTCATCTTTCGTTCTTCCCTGTTATTAGAAGGTCTCATACATGATTCTCTGTACTAAAAGGATATGACTTTTGATTTCAAAGACCTTAACTTTCTAGTGACTTTTTACCATGGCAGAAATAAGAAAACACAGAAGACATCTCTTGTTAAGGTGGCAAGAATGTTTAAAACAGTGAAACCAGTATTTATTTATTAAGTACCATGAAGTGGTGTCTTGAAAAATTTTATGAATCCTACAACCCCAATATTTAAAAATTGGCATGATTGATTACTTAATATCATGCATAGAATTTCTACTTCAAATAAAAGTATGTATTTATCAAGTGGCTTAGGAAAAACAGAACAGAGGTTGGGGGAACTGTAAATACAGAGATATAAAACATATACCATGCGCCATAATGTTAGTGATGACTGACTATTGAGCACTTTTTGCCAAGGGTATGAAATATGAATGTTGACATAAAGGTACACAGGTTAGGTAGGTAACTCTAGGAAAAGTGCTGGATTTTGTTAGACAGCTGTAGAAACTCAACATTCCTAAATCAAATGCAATAACATGAAGTGTCCAACACAGTGATTGAAGCAAGTACTTAATTATAAGTATTTGGAAAGCTGAATATGAGGAGACTGTCTTGTGATTGATTACACTTGACACATTTAAAAGGCCAGTGGAGAGTCCTTTCTTATCAGTGAGGAGTATGTATAGTATGGTATAACTTTGATGTGGTGAGGGAAAGTTAGTAAACTTTCTCCGGAAGCAGACAAGTTCCATTTGAAGTATGGCCAGGAACTCATACTTATGAGCTATGTGACCTGGACGATAAAGTTGAGAAGAGTTTTTTTATAAAGGGACTCGTGACAAAGAGGTGGACGGAGTTCAGGAAACCCAGCAAGGTTGGTATAGTACTCAAAGTCAGGACAGTGTGTGTTGGGTCCAAAATACCAACAGAAGGAGGAGGTCAGTCAGTCCCCACCTTTATAGCTTCCACTCTTGAAAATGAGGAAGTTTGACCAAAAAGAAGTCAGATTTAGAGGCATCTCTTTGCAGTCTGAGAATAAGGATTGCAAGAATAAAGAAATGAGGATAACGTGCTCACCCAGAGATGTTTTTCAATAGTTAGAACTAAGAAAAGCAAGGTACTTTTCCAAGGTTATATTTTAGGTGATTATGCCAGCAAAGAAAATGATAAAGGACAACCAAAGAAACAGCAGGATAATGAGGGCATTTCTTTGGCATGGCTATTAAAGTCCAGTAGCAAAGCAGTTATGATTTACTATTTTCCCTTAATGGAAGTATTAAAATATGTATATGTTATTTATAATGTATACAAAGCTATATAGTTTGTAATCTCCAAAGAGAACCCATGTATTTTAGAAGAACAAAATCCTGGACTAAATCAATCTACTGGAATACCCTTTCTTTGTGATCCATACTGGAATATGCATGACCCTGCCAAAAATACCTTGGCATGTCTTTGAGACATAACACAGGTTTATGAGTTCCTGTTCCTGTGTGTGTGGTGTTGGGGGGGTGTTGGAGGAGGCAGAATGTGCCATTGCAATGCTGATCATTCTACAAATCTTTTAACATTTGTGAAGATTTGGGAATTTTTATGACCTGGATGTCTTTTAGTTTGGGGCCTTTATTGGTAGTTTATCACATGAAAGCTGCCTGGGGTAGGAAGAATTGCAATGAAGCGACTTCAGGAGTTCTTGGTTCTAGTCCCAGTGCAGTCATAGATGAGCACTGTGACCTTGGACAAAGTCATTTAACCTCCCTGGATCTCAGTTAATTCATCTGTAAAGCACGGAGGTTGAACTCTGTGATCTCGAAGGTCCTTACCAGAGGTAAAGTTTTATGAGTCTCTGTGAGTTAATTATTGAGGTCTTTTGTGGTCAAGTTTGCATCTTTCATTGTTTAAGGCAGCAATAAACAAGAATAACCTCTGCTCCAAAATTAGAATATTCTGTAACTTGCTAGAAACAGATGCAAATATTCTGAGGAGAATAAAGATCATATCACTTGATCTAGGCACGAAGCTGAAAAATTCAAAACGTAGGCTATTTACCATCTCCTTAAGTGTTTCGCTTGTTCAAAAACAAATCAAGACTTAGTCTCATTATTCCCTATAGCTCAAAGCCACATAACGCTGTGGGTGCTTCGGTTAATGCCTTTGCTGTAGTCTGACATAGTCTTTGGATCTGCCTCTGTTTCTTGTCAGTGCCAGTGACAAAGCCTGGTTGCTTTTACACAGAGAGTGGATTTAAAAGAAAGGCATGACAGCATCTTTTCTGTAGCTTAGATTTCTTTGGTTGCACATTATATCTCACTTCCCTAGTGTGAGGCCACTGGCCTGTGTTCCAACTTTAATTCCCTCACAGATGTTAAAGAGACTAATAATATCCCCAGGGCCTGTCTCAGATAGAATAGCACAGGAGACAACGGCTGTCTTTGGGACATTTTAACCTCCCTTTTCAGAACCATCACCAAGTGCCTAGCTTGGGCTCCATTCTCTCAGCACTAGATTTTGATACTGTATAATCTGTTAGCTGGCAAGTATTTGAGACATTGCCCACACAAGGGGCTTTGCCTTATGATAGTGTATTCTCAATGCTAAACAAAACAAAACAAAACAAACAAAAAACGCTGAGAACCAAAGGAATTGAGAGTCATAATTTTAGCAGATGTGAAGGTCATTTACAAAAATAAGTCTCTTCAGGACAGGAGGTAAGTTAAAAGTGTATATATACACATATATAAACATACATATACATACATATATATACACAAACATATGTATATATATACACACACATATATACATATATATACACACATATATATACATATACATACATATATATATATATATACACACACACATATATTCTCACAAATAGATTCATTTGGGTATTAAAGACTGGTGGATCGGGTGGGTAATAGGGTATTTTGGAAAAAACAGAATTTTCTTTCAATTTTAGCCCTCAGCAAGTTTTTTTCAGTTCCGTGAGCCTCAATTTTCTAATTAAAAAAAAAGTAGAAAGTGTATAACCTCATGTGGGCTTTCCATGAGGTTTAACTGGAATGATTTAGAGTCCTTGGCATAACCATTGTGTGATTTGTATGTATTTCCTAAATACTCATTATTTTTCTCTTAAAAAGCTATTATATAAAATAAGAAGGTGGTCATTTGCATGTTCCATGTAACAGAAACCACAATTAACAGTGGCATAACAAAATTTCTCACATAACGAAAAATCCGTAGGTAGGCAGGAGCAGGCATGGGTCCAGAAGCTCAGTAACATAAGAGTTTGGCTTTGCAGTTCTTTTGGGTTTCCCCTGCTGGTTACAAAATGGCTGTAACTTTTCTAGGCACCACATCTATATTCAAGATGAGAGGAAAATGGTGGCGGGTCCTTTATTTGGAAACGATAAAGATTTGTAGACGACCCACAGCATATTTCCCCTTCATTTCACTGGGCAGATTGGGTCACAGGGCTAAAACTAGCTGCGAGGGAGTGAAGAACAAAGGTCATGCAGGAATGAAACCAGGAATTACCCACCATCTGAGGCTCCCTAAATAAACTCCATTCTGGAAATAGGCTTCTTCTTTCTGTCAGAGGAGATGGAGAACTAGTGTGGAGAACTGTCTGGATCGCTCTCTCTCTCCAAAGCAAACATAGAACTATAGAAATACAAGAGAACACGGATCTTAGGAACTAACAAAACACTGAGAAATCCTTGGGAAGACTGGATGTCATCAGAAACTCCTGCGGGTGTGTGCGGCTCTTTATGGAAAGATGGCTGCAACCAGACACAGATGGGACCTGGGGTGGTGGTAAGAGGATAAGGTAAAAGAAAACTTTCCATTTCCACTCTCTCCTCCCTTCCCTGCATCGGTCTGTTACCCTGGCCCCCTTACTGACATGGCTCAGTAGTAGCAGCAGGGTTATGGGTAATGCCACAAAAGTCAAAAGCCAAGCTGGGGTGAGGTAAACAGGGACAAGCTTAGCTTCTCCCCCTCCAGCATCTAGGGTACTAGAATTACAACCCAAGGACACCGTCTCTGCCAATGTTGCCTATTTCTACAAGCTAAAACCAGAAGAGTTTAGTGGTGGTGCAGCATCATATAGGAGTTTTTATATTGTTCTCTGGTGCCTGGAGCCTGCATTTGCATTTCATTCAGTCTGTTTTAAACTTAGCAGAAAATATACAGTGTAAGATTTGGCCTTTAAAAATTTCCCAAGTATGCTTTACCAGAAATGGTAGCTGCTACCCCTAGGAAGTCATGAGTTCATAAGCTAAAAGGATATCTATACCTATGGATGGAATATGACAAACTGAACAATACGTGTGACATGAAACAGAGTTATGAGACCTCACAGAACAATAATTTAAAATAAGCATAATTAATAAACTCGAAGACATACAAGAATAGAGAAGGAGTAGGTCATATAAAAAATCAAATGGGAATGTGAGAAATAATAAATATAATCTCTAAAATAATTGACAGAATGAGAAAAACAGAGATAACCGAAACCAAAGTTAGTGAACTTGAAGAATGAAGGACTTTCCCAGACAGGACAGTGAGCTAGAAAAAATTGCTAAGCAATTGTAAGAGGCCAAAGCGACTTGGTAGATGTGATTAAGTTAAGAGTCTTAAAATGGGGGGGTGCCTGGGTGGCTCAGTCGTTAAGCGTCTGCCTTCGGCTCAGGTCATGATCCCAGGGTCTTGGGATTGAGCCCCGCATCGGGCTCCCTGCTCCGCGGGAAGCCTGCTTCTCCCTCTCCCACTCCCCCTGCTTGTGTTCCCTCTCTCGCTGTGTCTCTGTCAAATAAATAAATAAAATCTTTAAAAAAAAAGTCTTAAAATGGGGAGATTATCCTGGATTATTGGAGTGCAAATGTAGAGAGGAGAGCAGAAAGATTTGAGGAGGCTATGCTGCCAACTTTGGAAAATGGGGAAGGGGCCATGAGCCAAGGATGGAAGGAATGAAGCTCCAGAAGCTGGAACAGGCAAGGAAACCAATTCTCCACAACAGCTCTCAGAGGGAGCGTGGCCCTGCTCAACACTTTGGCCTTGGCCCAATCACAGACCTCTCACCTCCAGAACTGGAAGATAATGAATTGTGTTGTTTTGAGCCACTATGTTTGTGTTAATTTTTTCTAGGAGCCATAGAAAACGAATACAGATTTATACAGAGTTGAGGTAGAAATATTAACATCTTGAAATTAGAAATCCCACAAGAAAGGGAAGGCAAGGAGGATAGAAAATATTTGTAAAAATAGGAAATATTTTTAAAATAATGGAGAAAAACTTTTTACAGTTAAATATAAAAACCTTTTGATTGAAAGACATTGTAGAACACAAAGGAGAGACAGAAATACCCACATTAAGAAATTATAAAAATAGAGCATGTATTTGGTCATAAGAAGGATCTTCATTAAATTCTTAAAAATCATATCCCACAGATTTCCCCTTTAAATTACAGTAAAATTAGAAATTGATATTTAAACGGTAGCTTTGGAAATGTGTTATTTTTAAAAACAACATAGTATTTTACTAAGTGATCCTGAGGTTGGAAAAGAAATCATGAAAGAATTTTAAAAATTAGATATACTCAGAATTATTTGATATTTAAAAAATTATATGTCAGATTTTATGAAACACAGCTAACGTAGTCCTTACATGGAAATAATAGCTTTAACTGTATAGAATGTATATTTAAAATATATAAAGATCGTTTAAATAAACACCTTAAGCATTCAACAAAAGAAATTAGAAAATAATGCAACAGAGGAAACTCAATGAAACACAATAAAAAGAGTAAAGCTAAAATGAGACATCAATGAAATAGAAAAACCACAGGGGGAAAAAAAATTAAAAACGTGTTCTTTGTGAAGATAGGCCTATCTTTGACAAGAAAAAAATAGAATAGGTACAAATGAACAAAATCCCGACGTAAAATATTTAAAAGCAAAACCATACTACGAACAACTATGTAATAATAATTTTAAATCTCATGAGCCTACTCTAATTTGATTCCAACAACAAGATATAGTACGAGAAAATAAAAGATTCATTTCATTTTTAAGACAAGATCCTTGAGAACATGTTGGCTAATGGATTCTAGCTCTGCATTAAAAATTAACATACCGCATGATTGTCTTCCCCGGGTTTCCTCAGAAGCAGGCACTGAGACAAAGACTCACAAGGAAGTGGGGTACCTAGGAAGTGGTTTCAGCAAACATTGGTAGGGAAGTGAGAAAGTCATTCAAGGAATGGAGGGCTGTTTATAAGGGGTTTGTTAGCAAGTCAATCACCACTGTGGACAAGGGAAGGTATTTCACCTGGGAAGTCCTGGGACCCGGTGTGGAACACCTGCCAGAGATCACCCTCACCTGTGAAGCATGGGGTTTTGGTTGTTTCTAAATGAATCTCCACCACTTAGTGGTGGAGAGATGCTCTCCTTCATTGAGGTGTTACCAAATAAATCAATCTTTCATAGCCTTAAATATTACCTGAAATAGTCTGAATTGGTTAATACAATTCAAAACACAGCATTCTTTCAGATCACATCTGAAAAAAGAAAACCACCCTGCTTTTTCTCTATACAAAGTAAGTATGAAAATGCATATACTAAGGATGCTTTCTTCACTTTTCAACATCAGTTTAGTTTCAGTTGCTACAAGATGTAATTACATTTTCAAAGATTTGAGGGGCTTTATTTATGAAGAAAAGAATGCTACTGGCTTCTTAGAGAAGAATGTTGCCTGTCCTTTTCTTAAAATGAAATTTTGAAGTGTCATCTTAACACTTTCACTTCTTTCAAGTGAAATTTGGTTTAAGGGTGAGAAGTTGAAGAGAAAAAACCTCTCTTGAATACACATGCACACACAATGCAGTCTTTGAATTAGGCTGCTGAAATGTTCTCTTCTTACAGAGATTGCTTACGGCTAGGTCTATTTTCCCTGCAATGCCTCATTAGCTCTGAACACATTTTTCCCTAGATAAATTTAAAAGCTCATCCTAATTAGACCTCACTGGGGTGGTCTGAATTATTTGATCCATTCAGAAAAACGATTGAAAAAAGATTACCTTGGGCGGCTAGCATGAATGATAGTGAGGATAACCATGGTGATTTTAAGCTTTGGGTTTGGTTTCATGGAATTTTCAACAATCCAGGCTCAACACCAGGCAATAAATAACACTCACAAGCAATCTTTCTCTTTGATCTTATTAAATACTCTTACAATTCTAATACTGTTTTCATTTTCCCTGCACTCATTTTGTTTCTGATGCCAGCCTACCCAACCAAGTCATTTTAAGCAACAATGAATTATTTAATGGTAAGTGGACTTAGGACATGCCCCTCTCCAATTTTACTATCAACTTCCTTCGTGAACTTTCTCCTCACCGGGACTGCTGCAAAGCTTTCCAGTCTATCCTTTACACCGACAGTGGAGTTCTTTCTCTAAAATTGCCCATGCAAGACATGCGCTCTGGTATTTACAAAGTTCCTTGTCCTTTATCCACTGTCATGTCTGAAACATCATCTTCTAGTTTTCTATTTATTAGAATACATCCCCTACATTTTTCTCTTTTCCAGTTATATTGTTAGGATCTAACAGATTGGATGTACAGTGTGTAGTGTGGAAAGTGTGATGCAAAAACAATTTTAAAATGAGTTGAATTGATCTGAGCATGTTGCATTAATATTTTCCCACAGATGACAGGATATAGTAAAAAGTTGAAAGCATGGTACACAATTTCCTTCACAAATAAAATTCCTTTTACTTCCCAGGCATGTTTCTAGTTGCCTTTCAACAAATGCTATGCTCAAATGACAGTTTGGAACATGTCCTGTTTCTCTTCTCTACACCTTATATTAACATTTTTTTAGGAAAATTATCAAACACACAGAAAAGTTGCAAAAAATGTCATCAAACACCCATATTACCCCCTACTTAAATTCTACAATCAATATTTTGTTTCATATCACATATCTATCCATCTATCTACCCATCCATCAATTCATCTTATTTTTATCAGTTTCAAAGAAAATAGCAGATGTTGCTATCTCTAAACCCTTCAACATGCTTATAATTATAAAGTAAATATTTGGGATTTTCTTTGTTTGCTTTCAGTAAGATTAACATAGAGTGGAATGCAAGAATCGTAAGTGTGCTAGCCAATGAGTTTTGACAAATACATACATCTGTGTAACTGGTAAATTATTGAAATACCAGCCCACACTCATGTTCATTCCCAGTCAGTCCCAACCCCCTGCCTTTTCAGCTATGATTACCATGTATTCTGTTCTACTTTTTTTTTTTAACTATAACTTTTTCTTTTGCTTTTCTTAGAATTTCATATAAATGAATTGCAAAGTTTGGTTCTCTTTTGTGTAAGGGTTCTTTCACTCAGAATAATGGTTTTGAGATTCAACCAGGTTATTGTATGTATCAGTAGTTTGTTCTTTTTATTGCTGAGTTATATTTTATTGTGTTAACATAGTACACTGTTTTTCCATTTGTGTTATAGAAACCAAGGCTATTTCCAGTGTCAGGGCTATTCCATATTATGAATAAAACCTGTATAAACATTCTTACACAAGTCTTTTTGTTGGCATTAGCTTTCATTTCTTTTTTTTTTTTTTTAAAGATTTTATTTATTTATTTGAGACAGAGAGAATGAGAGACAGAGAGCATGAGAGGGAGGAGGGTCAGAGGGAGAAGCAGACTCCCTGCCAAGCAGGGAGCCCGATGCGGGACTCGATCCTGGGACTCCAGGATCATGACCTGAGCCGAAGGCAGTCGCACAACCAACTGAGCCACCCAGGCGCCCTAGCTTTAATTTCTTTTGGGGAAATACCTAGGAACTATTGAGTTAGGAAATAAGTGTGTATTTAATTTTATAAAGAAGTGCTGGAACTTTTCCCAAAGAACTTGTATCAGTCTGCATACTCACCAACAGTGTTTAAGAGTATGAGTTTCTCCACAGCCTTGCTGATGATATTCAATGATGCCAGTCTTAAAATGGAGCCATTCTGGCTCCTGTAGAGTGGTATCTCATCCTGGTTTTAATTTGCATTTCCTTGAGGGTTAATGATGTTGAGCAGTCTTTCTCATGCTTACTGGTTATCTGTGTAACTACTTTTGTGGAGTCTGTTAGTCTTTGCTGATTTATTGAGAAGTTTTGCCATTTTATTGTTGATGTAGGGGTTCTTTATATATTTTTATGTATTTGTTAGGCATATGTGTTATAATTATTTTCTATGGGTCCATTTTTTGCCTGTTCACTTTCTTGAATGTTGTCTTTTTTTTTTTAAGATTTTATTTATTTATTTGACAGAGACACAGCGAGAGAGGGAACACAAGCAGGAGGAGTGGGAGAAGGAGAAGCAGGCCTCCCATGGAGCGGGGAGCCCAATGCGGGGCTCTATCCTAGGACTCTGGGATCATGACCTAAGCCGAAGGCAGACGTTTAACGACTGAGCCACCCAGGTGCCCCTTGAATGGTGTCTTTTGATGAGAAGCTTTTAATTTTGATGAAGTCTACTTCATTAATTTTTTTTTCCTTTTATGATTTTTGCTTTCTGTGCTCTACTAAGAAAAACTCTGCTTAAACCCAAGTTGCAAACATATTATCCTATGTTTCCTTTTAGAAATTTTTGTTTTATGTTTAGCTCCATGACATGTTTCAAATTAATTTTTCATGAGTGGTGAGGTAAAAGTAAAACTTCTTTCCCTCCTAACTTACTTTGACATCTTTGTTGAAAACCAAATGACCACATATGGGCTATTTTTTGAATCTCTGTTTCAGTTGCTCTTGAATACCTGTCATTTTGTCAGTACCATACTATCTTGATATTTGTTGCTGTATAGTAAGTCTTGAAATCTGTTAGTATAAGTTCTTACCACATCATGATTACTTTGTATATTCTAGGCCCTTTGCATTTCCATATAAATTTTAGGAATAGTTTCTCCAGTTCCACACAAATGATTGTTGAAATTTTTATTAGGATTACAATGAATCTACAGATAAGTTTTAGCACAACTGGCATCTTTTTTTTTTTTTTAAAGATTTTATTTATTTATTTGACAGAGAGAGAGACAGCGAGAGAGGGAACACAAGCAGGGGGAGAGGGAGAGGGAGAAGCAGGCTTCCCGCAGAGCAGGGAGCCCAATGCGGGGCTCGATCCCAGGACCCTGAGATCATGACCTGAGCCGAAGGCAGATGCTTAACAACTGAGCCACCCAGGCGCCCCCAAAACTGGCATCTTAACAATATTGAATCTTGCAATCTATAAGCAGGTTATGAAACTCCATTTATTTGGGTACCTTTAATTGTCCCAGCAGTGATTTGCAGTATCCAGAATAAAAGTCTCGCCAATCATTTCTAAATTTATTCCCAAATATTTCATCCTTTTTGATGTTACTGCAAAGTGAATGTTTTCTTTGATTTTATTTTTTAACTATTTGCTAACAGTATATGAACAATGCAAAGGGTTTTTGTATATTGAACTTATAGGTGTGACCTTGCTAAATGAACTTACCATCTCTAGTAGAGTTTTGTAGACTTTTTTAGGGCTTTCATCATAAACAATCATGTCATCTGTCTGAATAGAGACAGTTTTATTTGTTTCTATCTGATCTCTAGCCTTTAGTCTTTATTTTTCTTGCCTTATTATACAGACTCAGACCTTTAACAAAATGTTTAATAAAAGTAAGTGTAGATATTCTTGCTTTATTCACACCCAAAGGGTAGGGTTCTTTCTTTCACCATTAATTATGATGTTAGCTTAATTTTTTTTTTTTAGAAATGTCCTTTATAATAATACTGAGGGAGTTTTATTCTGTTTCTAATTGATAATATTGTTTTTATTCTTTCTTTTCTTTTTAAATTTTAATTCCAGTGTAGTCAACATATAGTGTTATATTAGTTTCAGGTGTACAATATATTGATTCAACAGTTCCACATATTACTCAGTGCTCATAAAGATAAGTGTACTCTTAATCCCCTTTACCTACTTCACCTAGAGAGTATAATGCTAAGAAAAATGTTAGTCAGAGGAAGACAAATACCATATGATTTCACTCATATGTGCAATTTATTTTCTTAAAGTGAGAATTATATTGATTAATTTTTGAATTGTAATCCAACCTTGTTATTCTGGTATAAATCTCATTTTATGTAATATATTATCTTTTTTATATATAATTGAGTTTAATTTGCCACTATATGATAAGGAATTTTACTTATATATTTATGGAGTCTACTGGTCTGTAATTATTTTTGTGTGTACTGCCCTTATTAAATTTTGTTATCTGTGTTATGCTCATCTTATTGAATGAGTTGAGATGTCCTCTGTACTTTAGACGATTCCAATTTCTCTACTTAGAATTCCTTGATTTCCTTCTCAGCCTAGCAGAGAAGTCCTGCTCATCCCTTATAACCTAGTTCATTTATATTTTCTTTTCCATAGTTTTCCTGATTCTGCACTTAGGATATTATTCTCTTCTCTGTTGTTAGAACCTTGTACATCATCTGCAATATGATGATATAATAAAATTCTTACTTCAGGATTTTAGTGACCCAGAGATTTAAAAAAAAAAAAGATATGTATTGAATACAGTTATATTCTAAAACAAGGTACTTGGTCATTTATATGGAGCTTGTATTTGAAGGGGCTCATAACTGGTTCAACATCCATTGGTCTATGAAGCTTCTCTAAGTTATATGAAAAAAGCTAAGAATTCAAGAGAGACACTGATAGTAAGGCTTACTTTCGAGTGTTGTGGGAGGGCTCTACATTCCCTTTTCCTCCTTGGTGGGGAGGCATTCATAGCACCTCAAGCCAATTAAGAATCTGGAATGTGCTCTCGGGAATTGGGGGAAAGCACAGAGACCAGTGTGTGATGCCTTCTGTAATGGTCAGTTTTGGTTTTTTTTTTTTTTTTAAAGATTTTATTTATTTGACAGAGAGAGACACAGCGAGAGAGGGAACACAAGCAGGGGGAGTGGGAGAGGGAGAAGCAGGCTCCCCGCAGAGCAGGGAGCCCGATGTGGGACTCGATCCCAGGACCCTGGGATCATGACCTGAGCTGAAGGCAGTCGCTTAACCAACTGAGCCCCCCAGGCGCCCAGTAATGGTCAGTTTTTTGTGTCAGTTTGGCTAGGCTATATATAGTCCCTGGTTATTTAACCAAACAATAATCTGTGTTCTGAAAAGGTATTTGCAAATGTGATTAAATCTACAATCAGCTGACTTTGAGTGAAAGGGTTGACCCTTGATAATGTGGGTGGGACTCATCCAATCACTTAGAAGGCCTGCAGAGCAAAAACTGAGGTTTCCTGAAAGATACTATATATCATGTATAGTATGTATTATGTATTATACACACACCCCCATATATATATATCCTATCAGTTCTTTTTCTCTAGAGAACCCTGACTGATATACCTTCAAGAAAAAGTCCTAGGGCAAATGGATCTTCAGGAAAGGGCTATCGTGGGGCAGAGTTGGTTTCCACTGATGGTGAAGCCAGGACCATGAATGTTGAATGCTGCCATGGACTAAGTAGATCTGAGAAAGGGAGTCTGATTTGGGTGGTTATAAGAATAATCCTTTGCAGGGCGCCTGGGTGGCTCAGTTGGTTAAGCGACTGCCTTCGGCTCAGGTCATGATCCTGGAGTCCCGGGATCGAGTCCTGCATCGGGCTCCCTGCTCAGCAGGGAGCCTGCTTCTGCCTCTGACCCTCCCCCCTCTCATGTGTTCTCTCTCTCTCATTCTCTCTGTCTCAAATAAATAAATAAAATCTTTAAAAAAAAAAAAAGAATAATCCTTTGCAGAGGCCCTCCTGAAGAGGTCAAGTAACTCCAAAAAGGAAGTAGTGTTATATGCTGAACTACCTGAGGTCAAAGACAGAGATGTTGCTGTAAGCACCCAGCTAGAAGAGGCATCAGCATGTTGGAGACAGCAGGTAAATCTGTATCTATGGGCGTATAGGGACTGTTAAGAAGAGTGAAAAAACTGCCACACAGAAGTCAAAGCCAACAATGTGGGCATTTGCCCTCAGGCCAGGGAATAACCACTTTGCCGTTTTTGCTCATTTCTAAAAAAAAAAAAAAAAAAAAAAAAAATCCCTGCTTCTCTCTTTTCCCTAAAGAGGAAGGTCTAAAAACAGGAGCTAGTTAATGAAAAGTGGTAAAATAAGGAAGTAGCAGAAAAATCTATCTCTGTCTCTACTTCAGGCTTCTGGCCTAATTCAGAACCAAGCAGAGGACGTAAAATGATCTTTAAATCAAGTGAGAGAATATATTTTTGTTTAGATTAGTAGGACTCATAATATCTGAAGTTCATAAATCTATTTGTTTACTGCAGGATGTGAGTGAAAAAGCTATGTTGTCTACCTAAGATTTTATCCAGGGTCAGGGAGAAATAACTTTTGAAAGCAATGGTATAGAAGAAAAGTATTTTATCATTTCACATTAGGAAGTCCAGTTTATTCAATAACCTTGTTATATTTTTATGATATGATGACACCTTATCTAAAAGTTTATTTTGCTCCAAAGTGATATTGTACTCTAAATATATATTATTAAAAATTATCCCCTAAAAATAATTATTTCATTGGGAAAACTTGGTAATGAGCTGAGAGTTTCAGAATCCTAAAGATAAAGCTACCTTTCCTTGTGAAATTTTTGATATAAAGTTTTTAAGAGCTAAAACATATATTTATTATTTAAAGTTGAAGTAATAAATAAATACCAATAAATTATTAATTTATTAATGTAAGGTAAATTAATTTGTGGATTAAAACTGATCAAAGGGCTCCTGGGTGACTCAGTCAGTTAAACATCTCTGCCTTAGACTCAGGTCATGATCCTGGAGGGTCCTGGGATTGAGCCCCATGTCCCTGCTGAGCAGGGAGCCTACTTCTCCTCTCTCTGACCCTCTGCTCCTGCTCTCTCTCTCACTTGCGCTGGCTCTCTCCCAAATAAATAAAATCTTTTAAAAAATGATCAAAAAATTTAATATCATTAAATTAATGCTTAACAACATGAAAGCCCAGGTCAAAACATGTTTCTGGATTATCACTACCTTTAGTCATTATGATAATAAAAGCCAAAACTGGGGACGCCTGGGTGGCACAGTTAATTGTGTTAGATGAGCCTCCCACTTTGGTTTCAGCTCAGGTCATGATCTGGCATCCTGGGATTAAGCCCTGGGGAGGGCTCCATGCTCAGCAGGGAGTCTGTTTAAGACTCTCTGCCCCTTCCCCTGCTCTCGTTCTGTCTCAAATAAATCTTAAAAATAAAACAAACCCCAAACTGAAATTTGATTATGTGAAGGGAAAGCATGAAATATACAAGATCGTTTGTAACCACCATTTGCTAAAAAAAAAATTAGATGCCAACGGAGAGTCACTCAACTGTTTTGCTCTGCTGCATTTGAATAACTTTTCTTCAATTTTAATCAATTTGTAACCAGTTGTGTTCCTCTTGAATCATTCAGTGGGTATTACTGAGTAACTAGTAAGTGCAGTGACTGCAGGGAGAAACAGAATTGATGAAGTTACTATGTTTGTTGAGCTTCTATTCTAGTGGGAAGTGAGAGCCAAATAGATATGAGTGTTAGGGAGGGCCATTAAAATAACTCAACAGAGTGAGGGCAGCCAGATGGGTGAGTGTGGCCTCAGATGGGATGAAGGATGTGAAGGAAGTAACCAGTGGATATAATGAGGAAGAGCACGTTCATCCTTTATACTACTTCTGAACAGACACTAATTCTAGTTCTTTCATTTCTCCTTATCTGATCACCATAGTCATCAGTTTTTAATATTTTCCTCCTAAATGAATACAAATCTTAGCATTTTCAATCTATTCCCATTGTGTTCTTATTGTTCATCTTTGACTGAAATTATCCCCATGTTAGTAGAACAGATCGATATTTTAATCTGGTTTAAGCTTAAATAACCTCACGTATAAATGCCAAGATGTAAGATGCCTTCTGGTTAAGTTATTGTAGCTTGATTTTATTCTTGGAAACTACCCCTATAATATTGTATTCTTTACGGTAAATATTTTGTTTTGTCATGGCCTGTTCTTAACCAAAAACTTATGTACTCGTTGGTTCAAATCTGTTTCATGTATTAAATAGTAAGGGTTAAAAGAAAACCATAAAATAAAAATAAAATCCAGGCTAAACATCAGTGATGAGAGAAAAGGTAAAATTTTTAATAACAGGCATAAAGTAGTATAGGTCTAGTTTATTAGGTCTGACTGTATGTTCTATGTTTTAGAAAATGATTTGTACAATAAATAATTCATATAATTTCCTTTTCATATTTTTCAATGATGCTATTTTGGGCTTTTAGTAATATATAATGTTCTTATTTATAGTAAAGGAAATGAAATTATGGGGATATGGCTAAAATTATAAAATGCTAATACATATTATTTATATACTTACATGCTTATTATAAATTCCAACATATATTTTTCATTCCTTCTCTCCTTAAAAAAAACTGTTCTTTTATTCCATTTATAAAATACCATTTCATTATCGTCTCCAGGGTAAATGAAAACCATATTTTTCTATAAACTCTTTTAAGATACAGTATATCACAACAGTATTTTTCCCAGTGCATATAATAGTCACCTTTTTATTTGACCTGTTATAGCTGCTCCTAACCATGTGGCTGGTCAAAGCTTTTAAACTATCAATCTGTGTATCAGCTATGATCTCTTCATAGCACTCATTGTAGGTTATCACCACACATTGCTCTTTTATTTTCTTACTGGGGCCATATTCTCCTAGGTGTGTAAGCTTCCCTGTACTTTGGGGCACCTTTAACAGTTACGTTAATTATTCTAGTCATGAAATCTAATGACTCTATCCTTCTGGTGTAGATCCTTTAGATGATAGATCACACTAAATCTGGAGCACTGGACTTGGAAGTAGAAACTGGCATTAGGTTACTAGGTCTCATCATTTACTATATGAAAGGACATTGGAAAACTTACTTCATCTCTTTGAGTCTGGCTTTCTTATCTATAAATTATAATTCCAATTCCATATTACTATTATGAAGTTATATGTTTAAAAATGTTTTATAAATTGTAAAGTGCTGTGAAAATGGTTACTTTTTATATTGGCTTCTTCTATTGTAAACTTTAGAAAATATTGACCACCATGGGTATTATGTAGATAAAGAGCTGAGAGAAAGCTGTAATAACTTTAGAGATCTCTAATGCATTAAAAACACAGCCAAAAGGGGATGCAGAGGTGGCTCAGTCAGTTAAGCGTCTGCCCTTGGCTCAGATCAAGATCCTGAGGTTCTGAGTTTGAGCCCCATGTCAGGCTCTGTGCTCAGCGGGAGCCTGCTTCTCCTTCTCCCTCTCCCTCTGCCCCTCCTCCCCCCTCATGCTCATGCTCTCTCTCTCTCTGTCTCATAAATAAATAAATAAAATCTTAAAAAAAAAACACAGCTGAAAGGTTACACTTTAAAAATTCCATTAATATGTTGAAATACATTGGGTGGAAATAAATCAGCCAATGCCTTTAATCTATCCTTGTACAAGGTTGACTAAAATTTTTGAAAGGTTGAAAAAATATTTATTAGAGTACAATCATGTCTAAAGAAGTGTGGGAAGAGAGAGGGTGATTTGTGTTATTGCTTCTTAGATTAAAAATGTCCTCCGTAGGTGGGATTTTACCCTGGCCCTCAAGATTCTGAGCCCCTGGTGAACATACCCTGTGTAATTCTCTCTCTTTGAATGCAGGCAGAGCCTATGAACATAATGGGATATCACTTACATAATTAAGGTCACTAATCAACTGACTTTTGTTTAATTGGAAGAGAGAATATCCAAATAGGCTTGACCTAATCACATGAATGCTTTAAATCTCAGTCGAGAGGTCACAGACAGCAGAAGTGAGAGATGTCAAAGCAGGAGAGGCTAAGGGAGGGGCCAGGTGGTGAGGAACTGTGACAGGAGTCTTGGAGTTGAGTGTCCCCCTTCCTGCATACCTCCACAGCCAACAAGAGAACAGGGCCTTAGTCTACAGCCAAAAAACCTGAATTCTGCCAACTACCAGGTGAGTTTAAAAGAGGATCCCAGGGGTGCCTGGGGAACCCAGTCAGTAGAGCATGTGACTCTTGATGTTGGGGTTGTAAACTCAAACCCTACCCTGGATATAGAGATTACTTAAAAAAAATTTTTTTTTTAATAATAATAAATAAAATAAAAGAGGTTCCCAAGCTCCAGAAAGGAATGTAACCCCAACTGACTGAGTGATTTCACTTGTGAGACCCTAAACTAACCATCACGCAGATTTTAGACCCAAGGAAATTTGTGACCAAGTTGTATTATTTTTCTCTAAGATTTTATCTATTTATTTATTTGAGAGAGAGAGAAAGTATGCACGTGGGCAAGCATGGTTGGCGGGGAGATGCAGGGCTCGATCCCAGGACCCTGAGATCATGACCTGAGCAGAAAGGCAGATGCTTAACCGACTAAACCACCCAAATGCCCCCAAGTTGTATTATTTTAAGCCGCTCAGTGTATAGTGACTTGTTATGCACACAGAAAACTAATACAATGCCCTTTATTATACATTATTTCTTTGCCTTTTTCTCCAACTTAGTTAAAATAAAGCTAACTCTGGTAGACTGATTAATTTAACAAATGTATATATGTTTTTAAAAGTTGGCAAAACTCTCCCAGCCTTCCAGCTTTTTTCCTCCAGGCTTATTATAGTTAAAAATTTCTTCTTCTCTAAGAATTTATTATATTCATGTAAAGTTTACCTTAGCATCGGCCAGAGGAATAAACTCATATAATAAATAAGCTTGAAAGCATATAGTATGAAAATATAGTTTCTATCCTTGTTACTCAGAGTGTGATGGGGACAGAGAGCATCTGCATCCCCTGGGAGCTTGTTAGATATGCAGACTCTTTGGCCCCACCCCAGACCCACTGAATCGAAATCTGCATTTTAACAAGACACACAGGTGATAATGCACTCACATTAAAGTTTGAGAAGCATCGTCTACTCTTTTTTGTGTGTGTGTGGTAAAACCTGGGATCTAACCAGAGTTACTCATTATTTGTCGTTAATAGATACCTCTAAGTGTCTTCTGATAGTTAACTATCCTCCTTAGGAAGTGTCATAATATAGTTCAAAGAGGGATCATTTCCAGGACTCCAAGAGAGAAGTGACCACCTCCCATTAGGCAGATAAAGAAAGAAAAGTATACAATGATCCTTATTCTGATGTTGGAATTTAGTCATTCAAAGCATTACTTTTTTTTTTGGTAGTCATAAAATTCTGTGTTGGGAATTAGGCCCACGTGTGGTTATGCATAAATAATAGGGTTTACTTAACCTTAACTATTATAGTAAAGATACTAAAGAAGAGAAAGGACAAACTGAGCTCAGCAGCACCCCTCAAGGCTATTTCTCAAATTCTGATGGCCCTGTTGCTCAGGACTCACTACGGTCCCACTGAGTCAGAACCTTCACTCATTAGGTTTGGTATATGAATTTTAGCAATCCTCTCTACATTATTCTAATTTATAATTTGAAAATGATTGCTTTCTTAAAATCTAAAATAACTGGCTTTATTTTGCCTTTCTGTGTAACATGTTATAGAGGTACATAATTAATTTAAAATTTTTGGCACTTTCAACTTCTTAGTGTCTTTGCTATAAAACAGTTTTATTGACTCTTTTCTTGGTTTGATATTATTTCTGCATTTCTATTTTATAAATTTATTTTTCTGACCTTATGTTATTGAAAGACCCCTTCTGTGTTGCTAAGTTGTGAATGTGTGATATTACAAATTATTACATAATCCTTAATGGACCTGAAAATGGATTCAGCTAAAATAATTAAAGCGTAAAAAATTACCTCTTAAAATACATTAAAAATTATGGGGTTATTTTATATTTAATGTTTCAGATCATTAGACAATGATTTATTAGATTAAATGAAATGGGTATCAGAATAAGATTGGGAGAGTGAGGGGTAGCTTCTAGGCAGGGAGAAAGATTAGAATGGCAAAACCATGGAGAGACCAGAGACTATGGTCCTAAAGCCAGTTTGTGTAAAAGAGCCTCTGATATTAGAAGCCTCATCAGAAACAGTGGATATGTTAATGAAGGTTGTAAGTGGATGATATACCCCCCAGATGGAAATAGCAAAACATATCTTAAAAGTGGAAGCAACAGAAAACAGTACCATGATGAGCTACAAAAAAGAAGAAATGGTGAATGACTCTATAGGACAGCAAGAAAATTCTTCAAGTGATTTCAGCTATACTTGGGAATTCAGAAGGGATTGGTTTCGGGTTGGCAAAAGGAAAGGGCCAAGGTCCAATTTCTACAGATAAATGAGGAAAGAAAGAGAAATACTAATTGATGGCTGTAGGTAAGACATGACGATGTAGCCTCACAAATATGAGGTGTCCCCAAATTATATGGGAGACCCATTTCAGGGGTATGCACCATATCCCTTCTACATTAACTATCTTTGATTTTTGAGGAAATCGCCAATGTCAGAAGTTGCTATGGAAACATTCACATCCTTTTAAAGGTGACTTTGAGGGGCGCCTGTGGCTCAGTGGGTTAAGTGTCTGCCTTCGGCTCAGGTCATGATCCCAGAATCCTGGGATCAAGCCCCACATCGGGCTCCCTGCTCAGAAGGGAGTCTGCTTCTTTTCTCTCCCTCTGCCCCTCCCCCTGCTCATGCTCTCTCTCGCTCCCCCTCTCTCTCTCAAATAAATAAAATCTTTAAAAAAATAAAAAAAAATTAAGGTGACTTTGAATCTAAGTGCCAATAGATTATATGAGTTTGGGGCACTTGAACTATGATAGGCTAATTAGTTCCTTCCTGGAATATTTGGATGGGAGACTAAGGAATTCAAATCATAGTATTTACACATAGCTGCACGAACTTTGGAGATGATGGTGGCCACATCTTTCTCCATGTGAATTTGTCTACAATAAGAAAGAACAAAGGTAACCATAGGCAGAAAACAGGAATGTTGTGATGGTTAATTTTCTATGTTACCTTGACCGGGTCACACAGTGCCCTGTTATTTGGTTAAATATTATTTCAAGGTGTGTCTGTGAGAGCGTTTCTGGATGAGATTAGCATTTGTATATGTGCTGCCTAAGCAAGCACGAGATTAGCATTTGAATTAGTAGATGTGGTAAATGTGGGTGAGCATTAACCAACCAGTTGAGGGCCTGAATAGAACAAAGGCAGAAGGGAGAATTTGTTCTCATTGACTGCTTGAGCTGAGACATTGACTCCTGTTCCCACAAATGACTGGGATTTATACTATCAGCTCTCTTAGTTCATGGGTCCTCAGCTTATAAATGATAAATCATGGGACTTCTCAGCCTCCATAATCACATTTGCCAATTCCTTATAATATATATGTGTGTGTGTGTTACGTGTATGTATATGCATATATAAAATAAAATATATAATATATATAATTTATTGTATATATAACATATATATAATTAGTTCTGTCTTTCTGAAGAACCCTAACACAAATATTACAAAGCTAAGAGTAGAGATTTCAATTTTCTTGAAATATGACTCTTGCTATTTGCTAGAACAGCCGTGTGCAAGAGGTGAAGTTGACTATGACAATTCTTCACATATCAATGTCATATTTTCTTTTTGACACATGGGATCAACTCCTCACCCTCTATATGCACACATACACACAATCTTCCAAAAAGTAGTTTTGGGATTCTCAGGTAGGAGAAGACTTCATATTCATAAGTATATAATAAAAGCTATGAGTGACTTACGTATATGAGAAGCAGTTAAACATATATTTGAAAACAAGGAGAGTCACAGTATTTGAGGTCAAATACACATTTTAAAATATATTCATATTTCCATTTTGAAAATAAATACAGTAAACATAGGTAAGTATACACATCTGAAAAAAAAAAACACTCACCAATGTATGTACTTGGGAAAAAAGGCAGTCACAGTATTTATTCAAAGTTTTTAACTTTTAAAATATGTATCATAAATTTATTTTAAGTATAACAGGTTGATGTCCCTCACTAGAATCCAGAAAGGCAAAAACAAGAGATTCCTCATTTCTAGTTTGTGGTTTCATCTCTTTCTGAAACTTGAGTAGATTTATTTCCATAGATTTGAGAGACTTTTTTCAGCCTTTTTACCTAGACTTTGTTTTAATGACTACAGACCAAAAAACCCTTTAAAGTACAGAAGAAACACATGGGCCATGGCCAAGAATTTGGAGGTCCATGTTAGTTAAGAAACAGAATTCTTAATAATAGGGTAGGAGACTTTAACCTCCAAAAAGTCAAGGACTGAACTTGCCTTGATTTCTGCTGTGCCCAACCAAGTATGTGGGATGGAGTATAATCTTCCCAAGGTATTTTTGATCGAATGAGCTATATTCTACATAAATTTGAAGGATCTCTGCCCTGAGAAGCAATAAATGATTTATTAGAATCTCAATGTCCTAGTAAGTACTCTCTTCAAATATTGCTTAAAGTACTGGTTAAAAATTTCATTAACCTAATTATAATATGCATGTAGGAAATGGTCCTTAGGACCAAGACATCATAGTGGGCAAGAATACATGCACATTTGATTTTGGTTTATTTCTACTAAAAAAAAAAAAAAAGCAGCAACCAATGTGATTGGTAAGTTTGAACACAGGGGAAACAATGATGAAAAATATTCTCATGTCTCAAGAAAATTAATATAGAACTTTAATTATACACATTCCAGTGGTAATTAATTTGTTGTTCTGTTATAAATCACCAAAATAAAGGAGAAGCCCTAAAGACATGCTGAAGCAACTAAAAATTTATTGCACTTCAGACAACTTACAGGGAAACGTGAATGTGAGATTTGTCACCAATGTATCTTTTAAAAAAATTATCCCTTTTTTCATTCACTCACCCATTTATAAACTCACCAAATATTTACCGCATAGCTACTGTATGCTTAGTGCCATACCTCTTTTATATAAGTTAAAACAGAGCTATGAGTTGTGTAAGGAAACTCAAGAGTGTATCTCTAAGGCTCCTCTCTCTGTGACATCCTACGGCTGCTTGCGGTTCTGTATCTAGTGCATCTTGTGTGAAAGGACCCCTGTAAGACTTGTTCTGTATCTTAGTTTCATTATATGCTATAAATAGTCAGGACACAAGTATGGATTTCATGGTGTTCCTGGTATAGGTACATTTGGAAATTATTCCAAAATTCTGAAATGATTCCACAGAACTCTCAGCAGAGGTATCAATTCTGCTATGGTACAATGTTAAACTTGCCTAAAGGGTGAACATTGTATGGATTTTTTCATCACCAACAATTTTTAACTCTGAGTTATAGAGGCTCTAGGTTGCTCTTTGGATTCTTATTTCTAATTTTAATAGTTAAAAATTAAAATATCTATATATTTTTTAAAAAGTGTCAAAATCTCTGGCTGGAACTGATAATGTTAATGATGGTAGTTTACCTCTGGTGAGTGCATATCAGATTCCAGATTCTGTCCTAAGTGCTGTCAACTGCATTTTACAGAAAAGGACAGGTGATACTGACAGGTTAAAAAACTTCTAAAAAAAAACAGCCAGCAAACAAAAATCGAGGACCAGACAGCTTCACTGGTAAATTCTACCAAACATTCAAAGAAGAATTAATATCAATCCTTCTCAAACTCTTCCAAAAAAATAAGAAGAGGAGGAACATTTTCAAACTAATTTAACAAATCTAGTATCATACGATGGTCCCTCCTGCATCTGTCCTCCCAAACCTTCTTGGATGAACAAAACCTGACCAGTTTTGGGGGGAATGATTTTGCTCCTCCCTGTTTTGGCCAGAGGTGTTGGGACAGTGTGATTTCAGAGTGATTGCCTGTAGTGTTTGTTCCTTCCTCCAGGTCGGGAGGCGATAACCACCATCCCAGGAATTCTCAATAAATTTTTATTACTTAAAAAACAAAACAACAACAACAAAAAAACCAAGACAAGAACACAAGAAAAGAAAATTACAGGCCAATATCCTTGATGAAAATAGATGTAAAAATCCTCAACAAAAAATTAACAGACCAAGTTCAATAATGCAGTAAAATGATTGTACACCATAATCAAGTAGGATTTATGCCAAGGATGCAAGAATGATTCAACATCCTCGAATCATAAACATGATATACCACATTAACAAAATGAAAAATAAAAATCCTATAATTGTCTCAAAAAATGCAGGAAAAGCATTTGACAAAATTCAATATCCATTTATGACTAAAAACTATCTACAAAATGGGTCTAGAGAAAAGTACTTCAACATAATTAAGGCATGTATGACAAGCCCACAACTAATATCATACTCAACAGTGAAAAGCTAAAGGCTTTTCCTCTAAGATCAGGAACAAATAAAGATGCCCACTTTCACTACTTTCCAATACATAGTACTGGAAATCCTATCTAGAGCCATTAGAAAAATAAAAGACATCTGAAGTTGGAAAGAAAGAAGTAAAACTGTCACTATTTGCAGATATAGAAAACCCTAAAAACTCCATCAAAAACCTTAGAACTAATAAATGAATTCAGTAAAGTTGCAGGATACAAAATCAATAACAAAAATCTGTTGCATCTCTGTGCACTAATAATGAACTATCAGGGAAAGAGAAGTTAAGAGAATAATCCCATTTACAATTCTATCAAAATGAATACAATACCTATGAATAAATTTAACGAAGAAAGTGAAAGAACTGTGCACTGAATATTCTGACATTAATGAAAGAAATTGAAGAAGGTACAAATAAATGAAAAGGTATTCCATGCTCATGGATTGGAAGAAATAAGATTGTTAATATATCCATACTACCCAAAACAATATACAGATTCAATGAAATCCCTATCAAACTTCCAATCGCATTTTTCACAGAAATAGAATGAACAATCCTAAAATTTGTATGGAGCTACAAAGACTCCAAATAGTCAAAGAAATCTTGAGAAAGAAGAACAAAGCTGGGAGTATCACAAGCTCTGATTTCAAACTACATTACAAAGCTATAATAATCAAAACAGTATGATATTGACATAAAAACAGACACAAAGTTCAATGGAATATAATAGACAGCCCAGAAATAAACCCACATTTATATGGTCAATTAATTTACAACAAAGGAGCCAAGAATATATAATGGCAAAGGACATTTTCTTCAATAAATGATGTTGGGAAAATTGCACAGCCACATGCAAAAGAATAAAACTAGACTGCTATCTTATACCATACACACAACTTAGTTCAAAATAGATTAAAGACTTGAATGTAAGACATGAAAATAAAAAAATCTTAGAAAAAATCAAGTTGGTCTGCTCCTTGACATCAGTCTTGGCAATGAGTTTTTGGATCTGAATCCAAAAGCAAATGCAACAAAAGCAAAAACAAGTGGGACTACATCAAACTTAGTAGCTTCTCACAGCAAAGGAAACCAACAACAAAATGAAAAAGCAACCTATTGAATGGGAGAACATACTTGCAAATCATATATATATATATATATATATACACCCAGCAATTTCATTTCTGGGTATTTATCTAAAGAAAACAAAAACACTAACTTGAGAAGGCATATGCACCTTCATGTTCATTACAGCATTGTTTTCAATAACTAAGATATGGAAACAATTAGGTGTCTATCACTGAATGAATGGATAGCTATCTATCATCTATCTGTCTATCTATCTATCTATCTATCTATCTATCTATCTATCTATCTATATCTATCCATCCATCCATATCACACACACAACAATGGAATGCTGTTCAATCATAAAAAAGAATGAAACCTTGCCATTTGTGACAATATGGTTGGACCTTGAGGGCCTTATGCTAAGTGAAATAAGTCAGACAGGGTAAGACAAATACTGTATGATCTCACTTATATGTAGACTTAAAAACAACACCACCAAAAACAAGCTCATTGATACAGATTACAGATTGGTGGTTGTCAGAGGTGCAGGGTAGAGGGTGGGAGAAATGGATGAAGGGGATCCAAGGATACAAACTTCCAGTTATAAAATAGTTAAGTCATGGTGATGACTATAGTTAATAATACTGTATTGCATATTTGAAATTTGTAAGAGAGTAAATCTTAAAAGTCCGTTATCACAAAAAAAATTATAACTATGTATGGTAATGGATGTTAACTAGATTTACTGTGGTGATCATTTCACAATATATACAAATATGGCCTCATTATGTTGTAGCCTTGAAACTGGTATAATGTTATATGTCAATTATACCTCAATTTAAAAAATAAGCTATTAAAAAAGAAATTTTTAGGTGCCATAGCTTAGAAATTTTAGTAGATCCAGGCCAAAATGCTTTATGCCCCTGCTGTACATATGCCTCAGTTGGAGATTTAGTATTTGAGTTATTGATAGTTAATATTTGCTTAAGAAACCTAGAAATACAAAATACTGCCAGGACAATTATTCTCTTCCCTATCAAGGTCTTAAGGGACATGTTGTTTATAACCTTGAACAATAACAAATGAGGAATCGAGGAATTGCTAGGCTAATAACTAAGTTAATTCTCAATAATCCACTACAGAATTCTTAATAAACTGGGTTACAGCAAAGAGTTTTATGCCTGAACTCTAAGTAGTAGTAATAATAATAACCAACATTGATGCCTATTATCTTCCAAGCACTGTACTTAGCACTTTATTTAATGCAGTCAAATCTTAACCTCATTATTACCCCCATTTGATAGATAAGGAAACAGAGGCACAAAGGGTTTTAATAATCTGCCCATTCTCATAGTCAAGTAAGAGTGGAGGGACCCTCTGCCACCTCACTACAAGCTTACTTCCAGGCAGAAGTACCTGGATGCATGCTTCCTTGTAGAAAGAGTCAGAATATAGGACAGTGCAGCCTTGCCTATGAACTCACCTTTGGCCAACCAGTCACTTGGAACTGACATAATCATTATCCTTGATTACCAGGGAGTGCTGTTTGAGGAAGAGGGTAGGGACAGATGAAACAGATCTCCTCCCCCTACAGCATCTATTAGGAAAACCAAATGCCACCTGTATTTATTTCACCTCTGATTTTAATGAAATCCTTTAAAATGAAAATCCTCTGATTTTGTATCACTCTTATTGTATCTAATGGTTCTTCTAGTTGCATAACCAGTACTTTTTTTTTTAATTTAGTGATTCTTCCCTTACATACAACACCCAGTGCTCATCATAACAAGTGCCCTCCTTAATACCCATCACCCATTTAGCTCAACCCCCACCCATCTCCCTCCATTAACCCTCAGTTTGTTCTCTATTGTTAAGAGTCTCTTATGGTGTTGTGTAACCAGTATTGCAAGCTCTAGGCCCTAGAATTTGAATTGAGGCTATTATTTTTGTAGTTTAAATAATGTTTCTCAGGATTAAATTATAATAATGGTGACAAATCTGCTTACTACAGGGCATTAAAAATGAATTATAACAATTTTGTTCTAGAAACTAAGTAATTCAAGTTAAATATCTTTTAAAGATTGTTCCACGATATTTTCCCTCTTTTTAATGTCTACTTAATTTTGTTTATTACTCCCTATTTATTACAAAGGATAAAGCTTGATTTAAGTTGAGTCTCACTTAAATTGAATCCCACTTATATAAAACTTTTCTCATGATCAGAGCAATGATTTTAAATAATTGTGTCCAAGGTGGGGACAAAATTTTAAAAAAATATTATAGATCTGGGCATTAAGACACTATTTGCATGACATTAATTCCTGCCCTAATGTGTAGACAGCAAGGTTGAAGTTCTGTCTGCTGTTATTTAGATGCAGAATATTAAAGAATTGTAAACATAACCAGGTCTTAAAAATTTCTCCTTGCTTCTGACTTACCAACCTCATGGGCATCAAATTGAAACAAAGATTGATTTAAAGCATTGTCTAGGGGCGCCTGGGTGGCTCAGTCCTTAAGCGTCTGGCTTCGTCTCAGGTCATGGTCCCAGGGTCCTGGGATCGAACCCCACGTCATGCTCCCTGCTCGGTGGGGAGTCTGCTTCTCCCTCTCCCACTCCCCCTGCTTGTGTTCCCTCTCTCGCTGTGTCTCTCTGTGTCAAATAAATAAATAAAATCTTAAAAAAAAAAAAAAGGCTGTCTAGGTGGCTCATGTGCCTGTTGTTGTGATGTTATGATAAGCTTGCTACGATGAGCACTGGGTGTTGTATGTAAGTGACGAATCACTAAATAAAAAGAAAAAAGTACTGGTTATGCAACTAAAAGAACCATTAGATACAATAAGAGTGATATAAAATCAGAGGATTTGTTCCAAGTTAGAACTTCAAATTACCACCAGTCTTCTTTTTCCTTTCTTTTTCTTTTTTTTCATTTTTGAAGACAGTTTTTTTAAAAAAATAATATACATAGAGGAATAAGAGTGTACCTTAATTATCCAACTTGATGAATTTTCATGAAGCAAACACACTCCTGTAAACAGCAATAGATCAAAAGAAAGAACATTACCAGCAGCTTAGTGCCTGCCTTACGTCTTATTTTGATCACTGTAACCAGACTAAAAATTATCCTGACTTACACCACCAACTTCTAAAAATATAACTTGATTTAATTATTTACATAAGTGAAATCATGTCTGATTAGAATTACATTGAATCTATAGGTCAACTCAGAGGATATTGGTATAACACTACTGAATCTTCCAACCCACAAACATATTTCTCAATTAATTAAATCTTCATTAGTTTCTCTCAGCAATATTTTTTAGTTTTCATGTATTGGTCTTTCACACAGTTTGTTAATGTTATACCAGATGATTTGCATAATTTTTGACGGTATTGTAAATGAGATTTAAAATTTTTAATTCCAATTGCTCCTTGCTAATATTTAAAAATGCAACTGAGTTTTTACATTGTATCCTACAACCTTGCTAAAGTCACTTATTAGTTCTAGAAGTTTACTTTTAGACTCCCTGGGATCATTTACTAATGAAATCATGTTGCTTTCCATTAAAGGCAGTTTTACTTCTATTCAATCTATTTGACTTTTATTTCTTTTTCTTGCATTATAGCACTTTCTAAGACTTGGAATAAAATGTTGAATGGAAGTGGTGAGACCAGACGTTCTTAGCTTGTTTCTGATCTTAAGGGAAAATAATTCAGCCATTTCTTACCAAGTATAAGCTATAGGTTGTATATCAACTTGAGAAATTTTTCTCCAATTTCTAGTTTGCTGACAGTTTTGTGTTTTTTCTTTCTTTCTTTCTTTTTTTTTTTTTTTGTCTTGCATGGCTGCTTAGTTTTCTCAAATGTTTTTTTCTGAATCTTTTCATATTAACATGTTTTCCTTATTTATGTGTTAACATAGTAATTTACATTGATTGAATTATGACTTTTGAATCAGCCTTTCATTCTTAGAATAAATTCCACTTTATGGACTGTGTTAATATTTGCCAAGGATTTTTGTTTCCATATTTACAAAGGATATTGGTCTGTAGTTTTCTTTTCTTGTAATATCTTCAGTTTGATTTCAAAGTAAAAACTAGCCTCATAAAATGAATTGGTAAGTATCACTTACACCTCTGTTTTCTGGAAGAGTCTTTGTAGAATTTTTTCTTAAATATTTGGTAGAATTCACTAGTGAAGCCATCTGGGACTAGGGTTTTCTTTGTGAGAAAGTTTTAAGTTAAAAATTCAATTGGTCTATTCAACTGCTTTAACTGATATTGAACTACTCAGTTTATCTATTTCTTTTTCATTGAACTTTGACAGATTTTTAATTTTCAGACATTTTTCCATTTAATCTAAGTCAAATTTATGAATATAAATTGTTCATAATATTCCCTTCTTAGCATTTTTACTGTCTGTAGAACTATGGTAAAATTCTCTTTATCCTTTCCAATATTGGATGGAGATTTTTTTTGTCTTCCTTGCTCCTTTGTCTCATTTGACAAGGATAGCTTATCCCCTTCATCTGTCTGACCACTGAGGGGATATTTCTCAGATCTTCAGGACTGGAATCCAGTGAGGTTCCTGGACATAAGACACACTAAAGAGTGGGGACCTATGAGATTGCTGCCCCAGGAGTTTCTTGCTTTCCCAATAGTGCACACTCAGCCACCAGCTTTTTGTCAAAATTGCTATTTATGTATCTCAACGTCCTGTGCTCTAGATAAGCAAACCTTGGTTGTGACACTATGGACTTAACCTTATCTTCAGATTTTGGGGTGGCAGTTTGCCCTGCATTTTCCTTTCTCTGGGGAGTCTGAGACAAGTTACTGAATTTCTGGTTGTACAGCCTTTTTTTTTTTTTTTTTGTCAAAAAGATGGAGGTGATTATTTCAGGTTCTTTACACATCAGAGCTGAAACTGGATGTCAATACAGTAATTTTTGTTTCCTTTTTTTTTTTATCACTACTGACTTTTTAGTTGCACCAATTAAAAACTTTCTTTACCAATTACAGTCCATCTTTACTTTATCTCAGTTATAACTGTCACTTGCAATAGTATACATTCCACTGCCCATTCAATCCTCTGTGCTTTTTTCCCTGTACATTTTATTTCTACTTGCTTATAAATTCTACATGTTTATGAAATACACTGTTCTATTTTTCTTCATAGAGCTATCTTTTTAAAATATTAAAGTAAGAAAATTTTTTTATATTTTCTCATGTTTGATTTTTTAATTTCTATGTTTAGATCCAATTTCCATATATCATATTCTTTTTGTCTGAAAAACATTTGAACAATTCTTGTAGTTCCTATCTGATGCCAGCTAATGAACTGTTTCTGTATTTCTGAAAAATCTTTATTTTGTCTTCATTTCTGAAAGGTTTCTCAGTATACAATTGTAGTTTGCCAATTTTATAGTTCATTATTTAAAGATGTCACTTTATTTTTTTCTTTTACTACATTCAAGATGTCACCTACTTTTTGATGAGATGTCTGATGATGTTAACTTTACTTCTTTATAAACATTTTTTTCTTTCAAGATTTTCTATTTCCATTGGATTTTAGCATAGTTTCTCTTCATATTCTTACTGCTTGAGTTCTCTGAGATTCTTGAATCTGTGTTTTTTTCTTCTTAAATTAATTTTGGAAAATCATCAGACATTATTTAAAACATTTCCTTTGACCTGTTACTTAATTTCTTCTCCTACCAGAAGTCCAGCTATCGGTATATTTTAGACTGTTTTATATTTATCCTATGGATATAGAAAACAGGTTTCTGTTTTTTATTCTTTTTTCTCTCAGGTTCAGTTTATATAGTTCTGTGTGCTGTTTCCTCTGCTATAGCTAGTCTGCTTTTAAAACTCCATTGCAGTGATTTTTCATCTCTGATACCATGTTTTGTTTTGTTTTAGCATTTCTATTTCATCTTTTTTTCAAGCTTTCATTTCATTTCTTTACTGAATTTTATCACAGCTCATACTTGTTGGTCACCTTTCCCAGTAAAATCTTTGACACATTTGGGGTGCCTGAGTGGCTTAGTCGGTTAAGCGCTGGACTCTTCATTTCTGCTCAGGTCATGATCTCAGAATCCTGGGATTAATCCCTGCATCAGGTCTGTGCCCAATGAAGCAGAGTTTGCTTCTCCCTCTCCCTGTTCTCCTCCCCTCTTACTCGCATTCCTCTCTCTCTCTCTGAAATAAATAAATCTTAAAAAGAAATTTTAACACATTTATCATAGTCATTTAAAAGTATTTCTCTGATAGTTCTAATTTCTGAGCCATGTCTGTTTCTTTCTGTTGACCATTTTTTTCTCTTGACAATAGATCATTTTTGTTATGTTGTTTTGTGCCTCTCATAATACAGCTGACCCTTGAACAACACAAATTTGAACTGCATGGGTCTACTTATATGCAGACTTGTTTTTCAATAAATACGGTACTGTAGATTTATTTTTCTTCCTTATGATTTTCTTAACATTTTCTTTTCTCTAGCCTATTTTATTGTAAGAATACAATATATAATACCTGTAACATAAAAAATATGTGTTAATCATCTGTTTATGTTATCAGTAGGGTTTCTGATCAACAGTAGGCCATTAGTTGTTAAGTCTGGGGAAGTAAAAAGTGACATGCAGATTTTCAACTGCAAAGGGATCGACCCTTGCATTGCCCAAGGGTCAAGAGTACATTCTTTGATTGAATGCTACATGTTGGGTGTAACCGAACATTAGAGGCAGAGATAAATACCATTTATATCCAGAAATGGGCATATCTCTTCTTCTGTCAGGCATTTTGTGGGGGTCCAAGCCAATCTAATCAGTAGCTGAGCTGGGTTTGAGGTTTTTTTTTTTTTTTTTAAGATTTTATTTATTTGCAGGACAGAGAATGAGAGACAGAGAGCATGAGAGGGAGGAGGGTCAGAGGGAGAAGCAGACTCCCTGCCGAGCAGGGAGCCCGATATGGGACTCGATCACGGGACTCCAGGATCATGACCTGAGCCGAAGGCAGTCGCTTAACCGACTGAGCCACCCAGGCGCCCCTGGGTTTGAGTTTTATTGTGGCTATAATTACTGATGGTACATTTCAGGGGTGGGCTTGTACTACCTTGTGCTTCATATGGGCATAAAGGGCATTTTCTCAGTTCGTCTGCCCCATGCTCCATCCTCAGCTTTCGGCAGGCCCTGCACATGGAGAGAGTCTCTCCTTACTCTTCCCCCTCCCTGGTGATCTACTGATGTTGCTTATTACTCTGTGTCAGGTTCATGGTCAGGTAAGAGTCAGGCTTCTCTTGCGCCAGTTCCAGTCTCAGTGGTGGCGTTTTCTCAGCATTCTTGTTGCCTATGCTCCTGCCCCCCAGTGGCAGCTAGGCTCTGCTCTATACCTGGTACAAACTTGTGTCCTATTGTGTTCCCCTCCCCACCCCCACCTTTGGCTTCACAGCGTCAGATACGTATTTTGTATTGGTGGAAGGTCCTGTCTCACATGGATTTTCTGCCTTTCCTCCAGGGGCAGACAGCGTTTTCTCCTGTCTCTTTGCAGCAGCAGCCAACTTTTGCATGCAAGTGAGGGGCTGAAAGGCTTTCTCCCTGTCCTCCAGGAGCAGATGACTTGTATTTCTTTTTTTTTTTTTTTAAGGTTTTATTTATTTATTTATTTGAGAGAGAGAGTGCACAAGTGCATAAAGGGTGGGGGGAGGAGGGTGGCAGAGAGAGAGGGAGAGGCAGAGAATCCCAAGCAGACTTTGTGCTCAGCTTGAGATCATGACCTGTGCCAAAATCAAGAGTTGGACGCTTAACCGACTGAGCCACCCAGGCACCCCTAGATGGCTTGTATTTCTACTACTTGCCCAAAAGCAATGAATCTTGTTTTGGAAGCGGCATCCTTTCACTTTTCCAGTACCAAATAATTTTTGCTTCATATGAAAAAAAAAAAAAAAACCCACCTTCTGTGCACCACTGAGGGGAGCTTTCTCCTGTCTTTGCCTTACTCACAGCCTTTCTTGTAATCACCAGTGAAAACCAATGGAAAATAGTAGGTCATTTGGACCATGACCTGAGCCAAAGTCAGATGCTTAACGACTGAGCCACCAAGGTGCCCCAAAATATCAGTTCTTTTCTTCTTATCCACTTTTATAATTACCTTCAGTTCCTCCAATACTCTACTAAAGGGTAAAACACTTCATATATCCTGCTCTACTCAGTTGTCTTGTCACACTTAAAAATTCACTTTATCTAATTACCTTGTGACCTCGGCTCCTTACAAACTCAATGTTATGATTTTGTAGAATCTGGATCTTCATCATCATTAAAATGGGAGAAATGGTCACTTGTGATTTTTTACATTCTAAATTATTTATAACTATAGAATAAATATCTTGGAATTCTAGCAAATATCTAATTTTAATACAAAAATCAATAGATATTTTTAAAAAATGTAACCTATGGTTTTACCTACCTTCTCTGTAATTATAATAATTTTGAATAAAAATATTACTTGAATTTAACTCTCAGTAAATAATTATTGCTATTTCACATTTAACACACAGTATTACTAAGACTAAGGAAGATTTTTAAAAATGTAATTAGAAACAAACTTTTTAAAATCATAATAATTGATGGTTTAATGACTGGAATTAATTTTGAAAACATGCAAATCCTCTTTGTGTGTATTTACCTGAGCTTAAAAGGAAGATTCATGAAGGGAAATAATTTTTCTATAATAACTTCTGTTTTTCTTAGTAAGACATTGTTATTTGTGATGCTCATGTAATTATATGCCAGTGTAACTCAAGTATGTAATGACATTTCTCATTGAAAGCATTTAAATAACTCAGGAAATTGCTTTACTGTTCTGTTTCCTGACTTAAAACCCACTTTTGCCATGTTCATTTTATTATACAATCTGTTTCAACTCATCCAGGCAAAATATATTCCACAAAGTATAATGTGCACTGCATGTTTTACTGGCTGATAGCCATATAATTGTATCCATTCTTGCGTTTTTATTTGTACATAGACATTTAGCACACTATATATAAACAGTCATGTTTATAAATGTGCATGCAAATAATGTCTGAATAAGGATTTACACATATTTATTTCCCTTCCTTAGTGATTTCAGTTGATTTTCAAATCAGATATTCATGAATTATAATTTACTTTATAAATTATAAAAGATTCATTAAGGAAAAAATGGAAGAATAAAAACTCAATAAAATTGTTATATGTAATTAATTTCATTAGGAAGTAAAAAAGAAAAAGACCTCCAGCTCCATAAATGTATTGATGTTATTTTTCAGTTCATAACACATGAGCGTATTGTCTACCAATTACAATGAATTAATGCAATTCCATTTGATTACATAAATTCACAATTTATGGCAGTGGAGAAGCGATTTTCACTCAAGTGGCCCAGTATTTTCAGTCAGGTGGCGCTACTATTATATGAAAACACCTTTAAGCAAATGCTCACTTAATCCCTTTCTTGTCGATCTCAGCAACTGTTATTGGCAGGAACGTAGGCTGTATAACGTGGGAAAGGCCTTGCTTTGTCAACATTTTATTGTGAAATTATGTTTTTGAGTGGCATTTCTCATCCTTTCTGTCAAAAAGAACATAGGGACCACGATCTTATGCTGTTCGTCTTTTCCTTTGTGTGGAACATTTTGAAGTGTCAGTGAAAGCACAATTGCTTATTTAGTACATGGACACAGGCTCGCGATAAGCAAAAAGTATAGGAAAAATGGAGAAAGAAAAGACTGAAATAAACATAGAAAGGTGCTATAAGGATAAGCTTTGTCCAAAATGCCTTCTCCATTCTTTGGAGTGAAATTTCTGACATATGTACCATGGGAGCTAGACTTTGGCCTTAATTATATCTTGATTCGGCACCATTTGAATTAAAAGCTATGTTTTAAAGTAGCAGTGATTCTTTTATTGTGCCTACAATCATCTACTCATAATTTTTTTAATAAAAAACTTTCTATTTTGTGTCCTTGACATACTTATGTTAATGGACATCTTTTTTAAAGGTCTGAAGTAGTGACGATTTTTCTTCCATTTGCTGCTTTCCCTTCCCATTTTCAAGGAGCTAAGCTCACAATCAAATGCTGGCCCTTTTGTAAACACTAACTTGCACACCCCTTCTCTTCTCTGTCTTGTTCCTTTTTTACTGTCTACCCTTCATGTGAATTTATGTATTCCAAGGGATCAAGCAGAATGGAGATGACATTGGACACTGTCATCAGCAGATGTATATGAAATTAAAAAAAAAATATTTGGCTGCTCTAGGTGTCATTTTCTTTATTTATAAGACTGCATCTCTAAAGACCATTCCATTGGTTATGGAAATGGGGTGCCACCCGGTCTCAAATAGTCATGTAAATTTAGCCAACATCTTTTCTTTCAAAACCAATTATCTGTCCACATCCACTGCTTTCTATGATTTCCATGGAGCCTCCTACAGGGAGAAAATAAATTGTACCATGTCTTCAATCCAAGTTCAGATACATAGAATTTGTAGAAGAGAGACTAGCTGCCAATAAAAGCTAAAGTTCTGCAAGGCACTACTGGGTCTGCAAGCGAAAATGCATCGCAAAGGAAAAAGGAAAAGCCAGGCAAAAGAGAGTTTAAATAGTTCTAAGATCAGCAGGACAGCGATTCTAGAATTTCCCCAATTCCAAGTTAATTTAGGTACACACAGGTACCCTGAGGATAAAATGGCTCTGTGTGTGATGTAAGAAAAATCAGACTTAAGCAGCGATGCCACTCTGAGTGTGGGTACCCAGAAGATTGGCACATTCCCTCTTAGCCATGAGCTGACAATCTACCAGAATGCTCTGTGTCTTGCATGGCCCAGTGGAATTGAAGGAATACTTCTCACTAACACAGGGCTAGATGGCATGGAAAAAACAAAAAAACGGGGGGTGGGGGCAGCTGAATGTAGAAGAGACTTCCAAGAATGCTGTTCAGGGTACAGAGCGGCTGAAGGTGGTAGAGTGCTTGCTTGAACTCCTCTGAGTGCCAAGGAGGCACCCCCTTGTGGTCTGTTGGTGAAGGACATATTGAGGTTTGCAGCCAAGCAGAGGGAACTGCTAGCCCTTGTAATTTGGCCACTGGCCAATTTTTGACCTATTTTGTATCCATAGGCTAGTGAACATTGAACATAGAGGTTACCTTTTGTTTGTAATCCTATCTTCACTATGCACCCCCAAGGTAGAAACCTTCTATGTATGATCTTTTTATTAGCCTTTTGAAAAAGTAAACTGTTTTGCACTAATATATATATTAGGGAAGATCCTCTTAAATTTCCCACTTTTATTCCCAGCTAACAATTGGCATTTTAACAGGAAACTTCTGGTGAAATTGCACTAATTGTTTTTAGGAACCTCAAAGTAAGAAATAGTAGAGTTGTGTTAAATTGATTAAATAAGGAGGCAGTTGGACTGAGGTGGCTCTGATGTTGCAGCGGGGTATGTAAGCAAAGCAAAATCTAAGCCAGTAAATGCCTCAAGGCTATGAAATCAAAACCTGGGACCACCAATCACAAAGAGCTAACGAGGCTTTAAACTATAGCCAATCAAATAATTTCCTTTCTGTGCTTCCACACCTTCCCTAGATAAGCCTTTCTCTGACTCCTGTTGGTGGAGAACGCCTAACCATTTCTGGTTTGGCGCTACCCGACTGGAATAGATTTTTGCTCAGATAAACTCTTCAAATTTTTAAAATGTCTCAGTTTATCTTTTAACGGTGGGTACTAAGGTGAGGGTGGGGTCATGTGGCAGTACTCCTGCTATGTAAGCAAACTCCTACAAACTTTTGAGTAGGGTTGACTTTGCTGCAGTGTTAGTAAAAACAACACTAAATTAATATAATTTACACTTGAATAAAGAAAAAAAAGGAAGATAATATCTTACTGTGTTTTTCTTAAGTATAAGTTAAGAATAGATGATTGGGGAGCCTGGGTGACACAGTCCTTCAGCGACTGCCTTCGGCTCAGGTCATGATCCCAGAGTCCTGGGATCGAGCCCCGCATCGGGCTCCCCACTCCGAGGGAAGCCTGCTTCTCCCTCTCTCACTCCCCCTGCTTGTGCTCCCTCTCTCGCTGTCTCTCTTTGTCAATTCAATAAATAAATAAAATATTTTTAAAAAAAGAAGAGATGATTTACTGTTGGAAGACTGTTGATAGACAACAGACGGGAGTGTTCCAAAGACCATTAGGATCAGATGGGGGACTGAGGGGCAGGATGAGGAGTTGGCCTTTACTACACTCAATGATGCAGAGCTAGAAAGAAGAAGGAAGGAGAAGAGGGGTTGAGTTGGCCCTGTCTTTCAAAGTATGGATAAAGAAGATAAAAAGGATGGCAAATATCCCTTTAGGAGTCCCTTGATTAAACGCAGAGGCAGAAGCTGAGGTTTGTCATAAGCTGTTTTAAGTTGTTAAAGAAAATTAGTGGTTCCCATACCACTCACCCTGACGTCCTACAGACTCTGCAGATACAGAATAAAAGTGTTGACAATATAAAAGCAGCATGGGTTGGGGAAGAGCATGGGATAACCTTGTCCCTTCCTGGTGATAGCACGGTGTCCTTTCAATGGCTGATGTCCACATAACCCATCAAGTTACCTCATGGCCCAATGTGGAATGAAAATAACCCCATATTTGCCCTCCCAGTTTTTATAAAAGTTTTCTCCTTCATATCCTTGTTTTTTCACTTTAACTTTAATATCCAAGAAACACCCAATGCCCAGAAAACCGAGCTGTAGTGTCCCTGATTTAATTTTCTTGTGGTCCATGTGGAGGCGGCTGCACCTAACCTAATTTTTTTTTTCCCAATCCTGAGATATTTTTAATCACTTACTCCATTAGAAAAAGCTCTGAAATGTTCTTATTATTTTAATGAAGTTCTTTCAGAGTCTGTTTGTTTTATATTTTGCTATTATATTTTCAGTCATCTATAACATTTGTCTCTTTAATTAATTTGTAAGTAAATATGTTTCTGTACTGTTTCACTTATATGGGTTGGTACGACAGAGACTATGTACTCATAAGAGTCATCAGAAAAGATGTTACCTTTGGATATATGAGCATTAAAGTAGTAGGTATTCGTCATTCAAAGAATCAAAACAAAAAGTTTACCTTTCAGAAAATGGTTTCTTAAAATAGTGGATTTAGAAAAAAAAATAATACAAAGTTAATTAAGGAGGTTAGATACTGCATGCATGCCCAGGATGCCAAATATTAATGACTAAGAAAGATAGTGTTGTGAGGCTTATGTAAATCTATGTCATAAGACATAAATGTGTGAATAGCCTAGGATCACCTTGCTTTATGAAGCCCAAGCTACATGGAGAATCCCTGGAGAAAGAAACACTATGGCAGGGGGAGGGGAGGAAAAAGAAAGAGAGTTCATCTAACTTACTTAGTTTTGACAGTTCCATAGCATTGGACAACAAAAGCACTCGACTAAGGTCATACGGCTAACAAGTGTTAGTGCTGAGGCTCAACCCCATGCTGTCAGTTTCCAGAGATTAAATGCTTAACCTCTGAGCTGCCTAGGGAATTCTCTCAATTATAAAATGGGGATGATAATTGCATATCTCAACAAGCTCTTATGAGGATTTAATAAATTATATTTCAAACAATTAGAATACAGCTGGTACATGACAATTACTATATAGGCTACTTCTGTTTTTGTTTTCATCATTATTATTAATCCATATAACCAAATATTTTATGGAAGCACATTTTAAGAAGCAATTTTTATTCTGACCTAGACATCTTAAAGTTACATTATGAAGAGATCATGTTGAAGTTTTGTAAATAAAGTCATTAAAATTAGTGAACCAAAGTAATGCATTACCTTAGTTAAAAAGTATTAACTAATCATAAGCAATAAGCCTTGTCATGAAAGGATGTAGCCTATTATACCAAATACAGATTTTGAGATCAAAGGGTAAACCACTAAAAATGAAAGTAAAGGGTTCTAGCATAGGCTGGTTATATAAAAAGACATAATTCTAGACATTTATTTTCTTCTAAAGGTCATTAAATTGGGTCTGCTTATTAAATTAAGTTTAAATTTATTTTGAAAGTAATAACATGCCTTTACATCATAATTCCATAAATTCTTAATAGCTTTCCTGGAAGAATATGTGCCTACATTTCTTCTACATATTCATTTTTATTATAGAACTTTCAGACGTGTTTAAGAAATAACTTTTTCTTTTACTTTTTTTTTTAGAAATAACCCTTTCTTTTAAAGATATGTCAACTTTCTTCCATTTGTTAATAACCCATTGACAATTCCCTTTTTCTTGAATTTATTTAACCACTATACTCCAAAAAAATAGTTTAAATATATATGCATAATATAAAAAGGTAAAAATAAGTAGATGGTATCTGGGTAAAAGAACTAAGAAAGTGGATGAGGGAAGAAGTGAGTAAAACAGATTTAAATGTCAAAAGGAGCAGGGCGCCTGGGTGGTCGGTTAAGCATCTGATTCTTGATTTCAGCCCACATCATGAGCTCAGGGTTATAAGATCGAGCCCTGTGTCCAGCTCCGTGCAGGGTGTCTGCCTGCCTGAGATTCTCTCTTCTTCTCCCTCTGCCCCTCCCCCACCTCTCTAAAAAAAATTGATAAATGTCAAAAGTACCTATTCAGTCATTAAATGTGATGGACTGGTAAGGGAGATGGAAATGTTCTTTATCATGATAAAGCTTTGGGTTACACGGTGATATTCATGAAGTGTAAGGTATGTATATATTAAATAAAATAATTGTCATTATAATGATAATTGTGGAGAGTGGGAGATCGTTCAGATGAAACAAAAGCCAAAGACTGGATAATTATTGAAGTTTAATGATGAATGCATGGGGGTGCAACGCACTATCCAGTTTATCTTGCATATATTTGAAATTTTCCATAATAAAATGTTAAATAAGAGACCAAGGCTTTAATTCACATTTTCCATTTAGTCAAAGCAGAGTCAATGCAGTTATTTATAATCTTATTAGAACAAACCAGAAAACGAGGAGAAGCACATGTTTTCTTGATATTGATACCTTAAAAACATTGTTCCCCTGGGTTCTCATAAAAAGAATATGGTGTGATGTCTTTGACAAAATTTTCAGTAAATAAGGTAGTACATCTTTAATAGATGTGTCTTATTCTTGTTCTCTCTAGTTAGACTGATGACATAAATGTAACTGAGCAAAACCAGTTCTAAAGGGAAAAGAACAACTCAATGATGTTGATGAGTGTTCTCTCCAATTGTTTAGCTTGACAAACCCTCCAAATTCTGTTAAAAAAATAACTTGCAAGTTTCAGTACTTTATTAAAAATAACAAATTATTTTAAATACCCTTTTACTTTGTCATAGCATCGAACACTGACTTAGACATGTAGGTTTACAATTCTTCAGGCAGTCATTGAATTTCCTCATCAGAACTGAACCATAGGGTATAGCAGTTTATGTCTCCTGGCAAGAATTTTGAGTAAGGATGTTCAAAGTAGGCAGGCAAGCTTCTATGCATCTGCTTTGCTGTGCAAACTGACTTGAATGGAAGGCAGGCATGACATTTGTAAGAAAATTACACTGCTTAACCACATCACATGGCACTACACAACCAGAGAAAGATGGCTTTAAACTCTACAAAAAATAAATGAAAATAAAGAGGAACTGATCTGACTCTAGACAAGACCATAGGATGGCGATGGCCAAAAGACAACAAATCCCAGGGCATATACTAAAGTTTTTTCTACTTTCTTTGGAAATTCTCTTATAACAATTATTACAGTGGCATTCATCCTTGTTTCACTTCCAAAATTCATGAAAACTTTGAGTTTTGATCAAGTTGTTGAGGTACAGAGTCGTGAGTGGAGGGAGGCCGTTGGTGCCTCAGTCCCACCTGACTGCAATTGTCTTACTCCATGTAAGAGATTCATGCTAACTCTTCCAACCCACCTGTCAACTTACCCAGCTATAAGAAATTATAATTACCTATTAGAAAGTTCCAACTCCAAATACCTTTGATAGTTTCAGAGAAGGACCCTCCCCCCATCACATATTTTAATTGCTTGAAATTCTTTTTTTTTTTTAAGATCCTTGCTTCTTTATTAAAACCAAAAGTTTGCTTAATCGAGAGGTGAGAATTTTTGCAAACCCATCAATAAATAACATTTTTACTCGTTCATTCCCTCTTGGAATCTAAATGCTGGTCTCAGAGTACCTGGGCAACCCTTGACACTTTCCAGATTGCCAGATCCATGAAAAGGCACGCTGCAATCATCTAGGGGCTGCCATAGGCGAACACAGGTTCTTGCATGTCTGCATTATAGTCTTCCCTCTTTCGATCATGCGTGGAATATCAGTTTGGCTCTGGGAAGTATCCTCCGTTTTGTGCAGCCTTACAGACCCAATGAACATGTATGGTCAACGGCCATCCAATTCTTCTCCAAGGAATCTGAATCTCATGGCAAGAAATGCTTATGCTCATCAGTCTGTTGAATATGTGCTCTGTTATAAACACTATAACCTTTGATGTAGTTTTTTTTTTTTTTTACTCTTTCTTCTGCACTTAGCAACTGACTGCATAAAAATTAGGGAAACTCATTTTTACAATCTAAAAAAAATAGCTTTATTCTGTTAATTCTCCTGGGCTTTTCTTTTGGAATAATTTATTAAACTTAATTATCAGTATGGTGATCTTTTGTTCTGTTATATTTATTCATTAGTCAAGGTTATCCCATTTCATTGTTCTTGGGTGAAATTATATTTTGAAATAACTTTAGGCAATTGGTTATACATTCCTACATGGTTACTTCTGTATTAAAGCATTAGAAAATTAGTTTAAAAAGAGATCTTTATATCACTGATGGAAAGGGACTCAGTCCTGAAATTGAGTATCACAGTGAAGTTAATTAAATCAGAAAATGATGAGAAATTATGTATAACAGCTTTATCCTTCCCTGACCCTCAAAGCACTAAATTAAGCATAGACATCTGCTTATCTTTATCCAGAGGTATTGGTAGGACTTCAGTTATCAATTCTACATAGGATAACTTCTAAGGAGTGTGCAATTGAGACTATCCAAACTATAAGGTCTTGATTTCCACAAAGTTCAGGTCCAGTACTTTTCCAGACATATTCCCATTATTCAGATACCATATCAAGTCTTCGTCAGACTGATGAAGATTCAAAATTGATCCCTCATGACATTTAGACTTTGGTCTAAAGTGGAAAGCATCAATATATGAAGTCCTAAAGATCCACAGAAGAACTAGAACAGTGGAAAAACACCCAGCACCAACTGAGAAAAAGACAAACTCTGACTATAGATTTGGCCTGTGCCAATAGCCTACTAAATACTCCTGTACTGGGGCTACTCAATAATTATTTGTCCACCAACAGTACTTCAATTAGTTTTAATCTTAACATAACGTGCCATAGTCCCCAAGTCAATTTTCTTTCCTCTAATAAACACATTGTTTTATGTCTAGCATTAAGACACACCTCCAATATTACCTCCCAGTCCCCATTCTTGCTTGGAATTTCCATTATTGATATTTATTTTGGTATATGATTGAAAGAGCTTGTTCAAATGAACTCTTATTATTCTTGAGTTGCGACATATTAAACTTGAATTGCCATAACAAGAGTTCATTGGCATGTTGTTCCATCTCAGTACAGTACTGAATACAGGTAATTTATCAGGGGAGATGAGACACAGTTTTAGGACTCCATTGGTGCCAAGATGAATTGATTAGAGTCAGATCCCAGACAGCGAGGGTGACGATGACTACCCATGTGGAAGTTGGAAAATAGGAAAGATGGCTCCACAAAGGTAAGAAAGAGCATTAGAAACACATTATTATGTGTTTGGTCCAGCATGATTCCTTCACAGTCAAATTAAAACATCGAAATAATTCCTGGTCTTTTTTTTTTTTTCCTGCCCTAAAGCAGAATTATTCCTGGACTTCTCAGGAAGCCATTCATTAGTTTTTGGATTACCTAATCTCTTTGTTTCTTCTTTCATCTCTTGCCCCTTTTTGGTATCATTTCTCTTTGGGTTAGCTGCTCCTCTGTCCAGAGAGTGGCAAAAGGAGAAGGGAGGTCTAAGGAAAAGCTGACTTAGATTAATTTTAAAACTTTTCTATGATAATCTCATTGAATATAAATAAAACCATAATTTTAATAATTGAATCAAAGATCTGGAAGGAAATATGTTTATGCAGCCTAACCTCCCACCTCCTATTAACATTCTCTCCCCAGTCCTGAAACCTTTTTTAAAAAGCTCATGGATCTAATATTTCCCAAAGCAGTAAATCCATCACTATAATAATAAGAAGAATGATGAGAATAAAAATAATAAAATAACATCGATGTTATTTACTGAGTATTAGCTGCACACTGGGCCCTGCATTAGGTGATGAACATAATTGTTATGAGCTAGATGCTATTATTATTCCTCTTTATACAATGGAGTATACATTCCTCTATTCAATGGAGTGTTCTCTCTGTTATGCAAAATAACAATGAACATTTTATTTATATATGAAATAACAATATGCCTAGAATAACTTTCATATTGGCTATAATTATCTGTGCAAATGCACTGTAGTCCTGCCAATATCACTTTATGATAATTGTTAGGAATAAGTTATTGTCTCCTCCAGTTTTTTTTTTCTCCTATAATCATCTCTGTTTCCTCTGTCTCTTATATAGTTCTTCCCTTATGCGCCTTCTTCAGGATTTCAATATTTCCTCTCTAGTGTGCTTTCCAGAACTGAACACAACATTACAAATGTGATCATGTAATTGTCTTTCATTTCCACTCTGTGGTCTGAAAACTGGCTTTTATACAACAACATGGTGTTCCAGGTTCACGGGCAGTTTGAGGTTTGGGAGTGAGTTTTAGGACCTGAAACATTTAGTACAATTATGTGCATTTTAATAAATGATATTTTCTTTATCACTTGGCTAACATGTGCATCAAGTTAGGGAGAATTAGTATTCAACTGCTGGTATAAAATGCCAAAGAATGTATCTAATAAGAGTTATGGGTGGAGAGTACACAAGCTTGTCTGTACTGATTTTTCAAGTATATGTGATTCTAAGTTTATTTCAAAATTCAGAGTTAAAAAGAAGAGATGATTCCCAGTGTTAGTGAGCAAGTGGGCACAAGCAGATATTCTCTTGTAAACTACCAGGGGAAGTCCAACTGCCACAACCTATTGGTGGCATCTGAAGCCTTATGAATGTGTAAGCTGTGACTATAAATCTCACATATAGAAACTGACCCTATGGTAAGTATGACAAATATGTAAAATATTTATTTACATACATGTTATTCTAGTGTTGCTTACAATATCACATTATTGGAAGCTCTGAATCTTGGGGAATGAAATGAATAATTATAGCTATGGAATAATGCACTGTTTCAAATAATGTTATGAAAAGCATATGGGAAGTACATTTTATCTAAAATTGTATAGCGTTTGTATTGATAAACCACTCCCTGCACTTCTCCTTTCCTCACCTACTTACAAGACTTCTAACACCAGATATTTGGGTTTTTTCCCCCACATCAAGCAATTCTCAGACCCCAGCTGGGTGCCCTACAATTTAACTCAGTTCCAGCACTGTCTACCCAGAAATACCATCAGATCCCACAGGATAAGGTTAAGGTTAAGTACGTCCTACAAGAAGACCCTCTCTCCCCTCATTTCAGATGCCAACTGCAGGTCCCAGGTTGTCACCTGTGCTTCCGGACCTACTGGCTATAAATCAGGGTTCTTGAGACCTCTACCTTGAGTTTGATAATCCACTAGAATGGCTCACAGAGCTCAGGAAAACACTTACTTATCTTTACTGGTTTATTATTAAAGGATATGACAGAGGATTCAGATGAACATCCAGAAGGAAGAGATGCAGAGGTCAAGGCATAGGAAAGGGGTGCAGGGTTTCCACAGTGTGCCACCCTCGCAGCCCTTCTACATATTCAGCAGTCTGGAAACTCCCCGAAACTTGTGCTTTTGAGGTTTTTATGGAGGTCTCATCAAGTAGGCATGATAGATTATTAATGCAATTTCCAGCCCCTCTCCCCTTCCTGGAGAATAAAGTGTGGGGCTAGAAGTTCCAATCTCCTTTTTTTTTTTTTTTTAAGATTTAATTTATTTGAGAAAGACAGTGAGCAAGGCAGGGACAGAGAGGGAGAGAGAATCCTGAAGCAGACTCTCCACTGAGCACAGAGTGGGGCTTATCTCAGGCCCCTGAGATCATGACCTGAGCCGAAATCAAGAGTTGGCCGCTTAACTGACTGTACCACCCAGGTGCCCTGGAAGTTGCAAGCTGCTAATCACAGTGTGGTCTTTCCAGGGACTGCCCTCATTCAGCCCCTACGCAGGAGCCCACCAGGCAATATCTCCTTGGAACAAAAGACGATCTAATCACCCAAGTAATTCCAAGGAATTTAAGAGCCCTGTGCCAGGAACTGAGGGCAGAGATCAAGATACATATTTTCTATGATGATTTTGCGACACCTATCCCTTATTCAAGCCTGTGACACTTGAATTGAACATGCATATAACACTTTATTTCAGGCACGGCTACAATCACTTGACAAATATTAGCGTGTTTTACCCCCCTGACAGCCTCATGAGAGGAGCGTCATCAAAAATCTTCATTTCAGAGATGACAAGACTGAGGCCCAGGGAAGTTAAACAAGTTGTTCAAGGTCACACAGCTTGAGTGGCAAAGCCAGAGTTTGAATCCAGGAGGTCTGGCTCCCAAGTCCGTACTCTTAGCAACCACAATGACTTTGTTCAGAAACTATCAAGTGGAGAAAAAAAAAAAAAAAACTGTACACTATGATTATGTTATCTGGCCAAGAAAACAGAGCTGCAAATATTTTTAATCAAAAGTCCACATTGGCATTTTTCCTCTACTAACAGCATCTAATAAGATAGCTCCTCCTCCCCATTCAAAGGTTTTACTAAATGTGTATGGGTGGGAATAAATAAGAAAAGAAAGGAAAGGGAAAAAGAGACAATCACTGATGCGATTCTTTGCAATTAACAACCATGTTTTTTTTTAAGATTTTATTTATTTATTTATTTGACAGAGAGAGAGACAGCGAGAGAGGGAACACAAGCAGGGGGAGTGGGAGAGGGAGAAGCAGGCTTCCCGCTGAGCAGGGAGCCCGATGTGGGGCTCGATCCCAGGACCCCGGGATCATGACCTGAGCTGAAGGCAGACGCTTAACGACTGAGCCACCCAGGCGCCCCAACCATGTTATTTTAACTCTATGTGATTTACCTGAAACAAAAAAAATTTAGGACCAAATACTTAAAGATCCGTTCAGAAGTTAAACAAAAAAACAAACTGACAACAGTGGGAGAGGCCTTAGCTTTTTATCTTGAATGGAGGAAAAACACAACAGAGAAAATCTGCCACATAGGATAGAGAAGGAAATGTATTTAGAGTCTTATTGGGCCCTTTGTTCAATTTAAAGAATGAGCTACTAGAGTGTGCTGTGGACTCACTATATTGTATTTAGTTTCCTATCAGTTACAAAGATATTTTAAAACCCAATACCTGAATAAACAAATATGTTTACATGTAATGAAGTCACTTTGTGTGTATAGAGTATTATTTTTAATCCCATGGTCCCCTTTTAATACAAAACGAAGTAAAAAGGAAACAATTTTTATTCTACATTGCTCCTCAGGGGAAAAAAAAAAAACACTCACTAATTCTACAAAATGTATGTCACTAATATGACAGAAATTTTTACCTGTTGAATACATTCACAATCACACATTATTTCCTATCTCAAGTCTCAACAACACCCATGAGCCAATAGGAAATACCCATCATTTTGGGAGTTACCTTTCATCAATACTTCTAAGAATCCCCAATTATGCTCACGTGCATAGTCTGACATGCCTTAGACCTCACCGGTTTTGTGGTCCTGAGCAAGGTCACTATTCAGTTTTCCTGTAGGACTGCAGGATTAACAGCCCCCATCGCTAGTCCCCAAGGAGGGATGCTGCCCAGCCTTTGCTCAACACCTTTCCCTGACCTTTTCATCTCTCTTGCTCTAGCTGCTGCTACATCCTGCTGTCTTTCTGCTCCTTTCAGGCCACTCCATACCATTTGCAGAGCACTTCTACTACGAATGTCATATGGTCTGTTAATTCCTTATCACCTCTATGTTCAATACTGCTTGAGATATTGCTTTCTCTACAGTGACAACTTGGGGTACAAGGCTCCTCAGCCGCCATTCTTCTCCACGGCTGAGAGAAAACTGTCTTCATTGTGTCCAGTTCTTTTGGGTTGGGTTCCTACAGCTGAGTGGCTTGTGCTGTATGTAATTATACACAGGTTATACGTAGTGTTACAGATGCACGTCATAATTAAACATGTAACTGTAGTTTTATAGTAATAATTACATAGTGACATACAGCTAGATAACTGTATATAACTACAGCTATCTCATTTCCCTATCCCAGGACAGAGAGGTCCTCAGGGATAGATGACCGGGTCGGTAAGATGTTGCCGCTGCATCACATTATTCAAGTAGCGCCACGTGCTCAGCACTGTCTTGGTAACAGCAGTTGAGTAACCAAGAGAAATAGAAAGGCAGGTCTTAAAACTTAAGGAGTTTTCCATCTTGTTGAGAAGACAAAATTTACCCATAAAGCCAAAGTTTGCACTTGTGGTTCTAAATATGGATAGGCATCAGATTTACTGGGTTGGGGGGGGCGGGGAGTTCTGAAATACAGATGCCTGGTTTCCATTAAGACACCCTAATGAGAATTTCCTGGGGTGGACTCAGGCATACGTATTTACGACAACTCACAGGAAATGATGGGCAATGTGTAATTCACAAGAGGTTTGCCTTTCTTCTCAATACAGTGCAACTCCATCAAAGTACAATAAGTGTAGTCCAAAGAGTCAATCGCTATTAAGAGGTTAATGAAATGACTGTCAGGGACTGGCCCTCAAGCCGGCCTGCCCGAATTCCTGAGCTCCATCTATAGAGCAACCTTTATTCTATTCCTGGCTATTAGGTGCCTTCTAGCGTTTCTTGTGTGCCTTGCCGAAACTGGGGGGAGAACCCAGGTTCTGGGCTGATTGGGAGTTCCTGGTCAGTAGCAGACATTAGAATTCTTCATGGTTGCTGGGATTCACCTCTCAGGCAGGCAGATTCGGGCTAAGAGAATTTGAGGTTAAACTAGGTCCTACCATCTGCCAACCCCAGCTTCCCGAGACAGACTTACCCACCCTTTTCCTCTCTGACCTCATGACTCCACCATTACCTTCTCTCCATACACAGAAGATAAGACTTAGCATGCCCCTGTTTGCCAAAGTGGGCTGCGAGGCACTCAGGCACCAGCTGTCCATGGCCTAATATCCGAATGAGCAGTTACATGAGAATTTGTATTGTCACAGATTGCTATCTTAGACGATTACTGTCATTTTATTACACAGAATTCTGCTTAGCTAGAATTCTTTGCATGTTAGTTTTATATCTATATACACATACATAAATGTAAATATCACCTAATAACATAGTATGTAATGCATAATAACATAATATAATATATATATATATACACACATATGCACACATTAAAAATTTTGATCTAAAAACAAATTCTTCCAAATTATTTCAACATGGACATTATTTGCATTGTATTGACTCTAAGTGAATTCTGAGAATTGAATCCTAGACTCCTGAAAACATGACATAGTTTCTTAAAAGGCAATGGGCATCTAAGAGGCAGAAAGCTCAGCTGTAACAGCCGGCATCACTTGGCGAGTTTTCATTTGCTTGAGTTTATTAAATAAAAATATATCTATTGTTCCATCCCACACAGACTCAAGTCACTCTTTAGCATGAGTGATTAATAAAAGCTTTACCTAAATCCATAAAGGGAAATTGGAGTCAAATCCTAATCCAAACACAAGCCCTGTTTGCAAATTAGAACCCAAATCCTAATCCTTCTGAGGCTTGTCCATCCCAGCTCGAAATGGCATTGTTGTTTTGATTTAAAATCTATGCTCCCACAACATCTTTAAAAAGTGATTGCTATTTCTGTGTCATTAAACACAAAGGCTTTTAAGTGTTTTTTTTCCCCTAAAATATATCATAAATAGAGCTGAATATTCAGCTTGCCTAAAAATGAGGAGGGATGTGCTATGGAATACAACCATTTAACAGAAAGCATAATTAAAACTATTTTTAGTTCAATCTGACTTGATTTTCAGGTACAATTTTCAAAGATGACCTGGAAGTGATGTGAGGCCATTTATATCAATGATCTCCCTAAATTAATGACAATCCTTAAGAAGGTTTATCAATTAAGATTAGGTGTGGCTACAAGATGTCCATCAACAGATGAATGGATAAAGAAGATGTGGTCCATATATACAATGGAATATTATGCAGCCTTCAAAAAAAACCCCTGAAATCTTGCCATTTGCAACGGCGTGGATGGAACTAGAGGGTATTATGCTAAGCGAAATAAGTCAATCAGAGAAAGACATGTATCATATGACCTCACTGATATGAGGAATTCTTAATCTCAGGAAACAAACTGAGGGTTGCTGGAGTGGTGGGAGGGATGGGGTGGCTGGGTGATAGACATTGGGGAGGGTATGTGCTATGGTGAACGCTGTGAATTGTGTAAGACTGACGAATCACAGACCTGTACCTCTGAAACAAGTAATACATTTTATGTTAAAAAATAAAAAAAAGAAGATAGTAGGAAGGGAAAAATGAAGGGGGGGAATTGGAGGGGGAGACGAACCATGAGAGACTATGGACTCTGAGAAACAAACTGAGGGTTCTAGAGGGGAGGGGGGTGGGAAGATGGGTTAGCCTGGTGATGGGTATTAAGGAGGGCACTTATTGACTGGAGCACTGGGTGTTATACGCAAACAATGAATCATGGATCACTACATCAAAAACTAATGATGTAATGTATGGTGATTACCATAACATAATAAAATTAAATTAAAAAAAGATTAGGTTTGGCTAATCTAACAGTGAGTTAAACATGAGATGTATTTATTTTTCTTTTGATTGAAATAATTACAGGAATAGGGCATTCAGGACTGCGAGACTAGCTCCAGGTACACCCAGCTCAACGTTCCACCATCCCTGGATGTGGCTCCTGTTCTCATGGTTCAAACTGCCTGCTATGACTCCAGACCACATTCCCAGTACAGAGAGAAACGGTGGTAGTAAGCACCTCCCAGAAGCACTTAACAACATAACCCTTCCATTTACACAATCAAGTCACATGGTTTCAGCTAGTGACAGGGGAGGATGGGGATTGAAACTGGAAAACCATGTGCTCACATTACTTTTAAATTAAAGAACAAGGGGGGAAAATACATGTTAGAAGATAACTTGCAGCTTCTGCCAGCCACTGAAGTGTAGTATGAAAGTGTTTAGGACAAACAGAATCTTGCCTGTGGGAATAAGATCGTGATATTGGTTGGGCCCTGAGCCTCATCTGATGGGTCCGGGCGTGTACTGCATGTCTAGCCATACTCCTGGATTATGATGGGTCTGAAATAGCCTTTGACTTCTCCTTCCCTGATATGGCAAACTTCTACTCCTCTTTAAATATTTAGATAAAATGTTTTTTTCCTCACAAAGCTTTTCTTTATCACCAGTTTCCATTCTAGTAAGTGACCTGCCCCTTTCTCTGTATTCCTACAGCATATTTTGTGGTTGATGAAGTAGAATGTGACGTCAATATGGTTACAAGTTCTGCTCAAAGCAGACGTCTGAGTGGTGAATCGTTAGTTGGCTCTTACCACGATTCTCATATAAGAGATCCTGTGAGGTTAGACTCCTGACTGCTTAGCCAAAGCATCAGTTTGTAGGCCTGATGTTCTCAATCACAAGATGTCTCCAGCTGCAAGCTAACAATCTCAAACTAGGCTGAAAACAGCTTTTGTCTAAGTCAGATGTCAGGATTCAATTTGTTAATATTTCTTACTGCTCCACTTGATTCAAGTGTCTTTGAATCATGTTTACGTATCTTCCATCTCGTTTGCTTGTTTATTTTTACCTTTCCTAACTCCTGTTAGGACTGTCTCTCTTGCAGGGATCTAGGATATTTACATATTCCATCCTTTAAAAACTAAGGACCTGACTGGGATCCACCATCTCCTTAGATATGCAACACCTAAAAACCTGAACCAGGCAAATTTTGTTAGTGAAATTGATTGCTATTTTTAAATTTGCTGGAAAACATATAAACTGGGACTTTCTCAGGCAAATAGGGACAAATGGACACCCTAGAAATAACGGAGAACCTTGAATACTATAATCTTTGAGGAAATACTTGTGTTTACTTTTCCACCGGGCAATATTTTGGAAGAAATTGTAGCAGGAGAGCCTAAAAGCCACAGCAAAGAGAGTTAATGTGTGTGTGTGTGTGTGTCCAAAAAGCAGGGCCAAAGAAATATTATAAAGGCATTCTGTGACATAGGCATGAGCCATTTGAGACTGTAATAGCTCCCTGGACTATGTTGTTATAAGCCTGATAAAATAGGGTGAGGGACTTTGGCATCTGTTTTTGGTTTTGTGTTTGTTTTTCTCTTTGTGCAAAGGCATGGGGAAAATTATGTTATACAGCCGGAGTCTTAAACATTGCCATATCCGTGAAATAAGCTGTACGTTGCAGCTGTAGCTTTAGAACCCTAGAAAACCGTTCCCATGTGTTAAATACAGTGGGAAGGGGAAAAAAAGGCAAGGACGGTCATTTCAGCTACACCAAATAAATAATATTATATACGTATGCCCGTGACCTATGTGTTGGTAATTAGTAATTATTTGTGACAAAAATTTGTAAGCAATTCTGATGTAATTTTTTAGAGAGGGGCTTCTTTGTGACAACAATCCATTTTCCTTATTATCCACTCTATATTTCTATACTATCAATCCCCCCAACTCCCCACAAAACAGAAACCCACTCCCAAAACCTACCATCTTAGAATTCATAAATGTGGTACTCAAAGATTTTATTTATTTATTTGAGACAGAGAGAATGAGAGAGAGAGAGCATGAGAGGGGGGAGGGTCAGAGGCAGAAGCAGGCTCCCCGCCGAGCAGGGAGCCCGATGCGGGACTCGATCCCGGGACTCCAGGATCAGGACCCGAGCCGAAGGCAGTCGCCCAACCGACTGAGCCACCCAGGCGCCCTTATAAATGTGGTATTTAAAACAATGATTTAAAGAAGAAAGTTTGGTGCTAATATGTATATTCTTATAATTATCCCAGGGTTCCAAACAGCCTGAAGTTCCATTAATCTGAGCTAGGCTAAATTAAACATAAGATAGTTCAGCTGTGTTTGTTTTTAATTTGCAAAGGAATTTAGTGTTCCGAAAGTGAGGGACTAGCAAACCAGGCTTCAATCAATCGGGAATATTTTGGGCATCTCTGCCAGTAGCATTAATGGGAAAGACCTGCTGTTATAATCCACAGGGTCTTTGGCAGGTCCCGAAATAAAAGAAAAGGGAATTTATGAGAGAATCTGAAGCCTAAAAGCTGGTCAGAGATAGAGGTGGTAAAACTAACATATGAACTATTTAGCTAAGATGAGAGGGTTCTAGAGATGAAAGAGACTTACATCAGAGAGAGCCAGAAGGTTTTAATAAAATACTATTTTACAATTAATCTATCACTGTATCCATTTATTCCAAGCACATAATTTAAAATTTCAAGTTATATTATAAAACCTGATAATAACACATTTCCATTCTCCCTGACCTCTCTCATGCTACCCAGCAACAGATATTAACTTGTTTAGTGTTTTCTTCTGTTATTTGGCACTCTATTTCTAAGTACTAATTTTTTCCTGCCTTCTTAGCTCAGTGTTAAACATTAGCCAGCAACAGCCTACTATGGGAGATAATGATTTTCCTCACCACTTCCTACCCCCTTTGGGAGAGTTACAGCAGGGATTTGGTTAAATAAATCCTCAGTACTTATGTTACTATCATCCTGTAAATGGTGTTCACTTTTGAGCCAAGATATACAGTATGATTTTTTTTTTGTCTTGTACATGTTATTTTTTTGGCAATTAATATTTGTGTATTTTTAAAAATTCACTTATTTTTTATTTACAGTGGATCTTCCATAATACTCAGATTCATGGATTAAAGCCCTCTCCACTATGTTTTCCAAATGGTCCAAGACATGAAATAACTTATCAGTTCTATTTCTTTTTCTAACAGTCTCTTTCTAATAAACATCTGACTCACTCATGAATCTACACTGGGTCCCTTCTGGACCTGATGCACAGCTACTATGCTGGGATGACTTTTACTACTCTCCTTTATTGGAGCTCTTGATTCTGGACTCTCAATATCTTCCTGTTTCTTCATTTACTTCCTTGTTTTAAGATAGCATGCATTCCAGGACTTTCTTGAAAAAGAATGCCTGGGTATTTAAAACAGAACAAAACAACAAAAACATGATAATTTTGAAGTTCCACAAACACTTTTGTCCTACCCCTCATGACTTAAGTGTTAGCTCAGCTTCTGGATAATTCTAAGTTAAAAATATTTTCCCCTCAAATTTATAAAAGCATGGTTTAATTTTTTTTTCCTAATGTGTTGTTTATAAAAGCTGATACCATTCCAGTGCCTGATACTTTATATGCAAACTCTTCCCACCCACTGCCAAAATTTTTATGATAATTGTAATAACAATCAATTCTTTACTTATTCTAAGATGTTACTTCATGCACCTTGTATGCATTTTATAATAATAATAATAATGATAATAAATTTAATCCTCATAATAGGAGATCTCCTACCTCACAGGAGGTAGATAGTATCAATGTCAATCCCATTTTACAGATGAAGAAACTGAGCACTAAGACAAAGCTAGGCAATGGCAAGTGGTGGATATGGGTGTTGAATGCAGGCAGTCTAGCACTAGACTCCATATGCATAACCACTATACCATCTGCCTCTTTTCCAGGTGTTAGGAGATAAATATTTGGACTTTCAGTTTGGAGCAAACCTTCAGTTATGAGAAACTTTGTTGTATGATTGTTTTTCTCTATTTTTTTATTCCATTAGTTGGATTTTGGATCCTCTTGATTAAATATTTCATTTAAAACATCTTTTCACTTTGCTTTTAACATTTAAAAACTGGTTTTATTCTGCGTCCTATGAATCTCCCAAGCTTTCTATCGCCATGATTGGTAGTAGTAATATTTAATTTCAGTGGTCCTGTTTTTAATTTTCAGGGGCCATTTCCTATTTCCTCATTGTTCCTCTTAAATTAATCACATGCTGCATTCATTTCATGGATGGACTATCTTCTCTCTTTGAGGATACTGATTATACACTTAAGTTTCCTGCTCCCTACTTTGTTTCTATTTCCCTGAAGTTTCTTTCCTCTATTGTGTCCTCTGGTCTCTCATTTTTAGGCTAAATTCTTTCTTCCAATGAGTGGGGCTTGTTGATTGTTACCATGGATGATCCAGGGATGAGCAAACTTGATCACTGGAGGGAATCTCTTGTGTTGAAATTGGAATATTTGAGTTTTTCAAGATAAGAATTCTTTGATCTTCTGCTGGGGGTAATTCACCTTGAAGTGGATGTTCTGATATGTAGGACAGAGGACGTACATTGAAAGGGGCTGGTCAGTACCAGATCTTTATAGATTCTACTGTCAGCCCTGCACCTCAACTCTCTACTGAGCCTGGTGGCCTTAAGACCAAAAATTCTGTCAGTGTAATTTTTTTTTTCAGAAACATAACACTGTGTTTCATATGTATATTTTGAGGGTTGAGGGAGAGGTGGGCATTAATCACCTGACTCTAGCTACATTTTTGACCAGGTTTCTCTGTGTTGAGCTTCATGACTATTTCTTGCCTTACTGGGGTTCTAGCTGCAAATTGATTTTTTTTTTTTAAGATTTTACTAATTAGAGAGAGAGCACAAGCAGGGAGAGGGACAACAGGCTCCCTACTGAGTGGTTAGCTGGATGCGGGGCTCGATCCCAGGACCCTGAGATCATGAACTGAGCCAAAGTCAGACACTTAACTGACTGAGCCACCCAGGCGCCCCAGCAAATTGATTCTTTTCTTGCAGTTACGTTCCTCTTTAGGTAATTATACTGTGGTTTCCTCCTCTATCACAAGGCATTTTCCATTCCTCCATCTGCTTTCTAACCTATAAACATTTCTTTAAATACTTTATCTACTGGTCTATTTTCTTCCCTCTACTCACTTGTTTTCCCCTTGTGGATAGATTTATATGTTTATAATTTAATTTTGCCTCTACTCTTAGGTTAGTAGGAGAGAGTACCTATAAATGTAAAAATGAATGTGAGCTTTAAAACTTTTTAGATTTTTTAGCGTTGATGTGTATGTTTTGTGCAGGTAAGATAAGGAAGTGTATAAGAAAGGATATACAGGACATACAGTTAGCATCATGTGTACACGTGGCTGTGTAATTTATGATTGATATAGTGAAACCCTCCATTATTTTTCTGCCTTACTTTTTGTAAACTAGTTAATGAAGATTTAATAGGGGCACGGATTGGGACCTTTGCTGTGGTGATAATGAATGATATCACCTGACATATGTCAAAATGTATTTGGGCAGGGCGCCTGGGTGGCTCAGATGGTTGAGCGACTGCCTTCGGCTCAGGTCATGATCCTGGAGTCCCGGGATCGAGTCCCACATCGGGCTCCCTGCTCAGCAGGGAGTCTGCTTCTCCCTCTGACCCTCCTCCCTCTCATGCTCTCTGTCTCTCATTCTCTCTGTCTCAAATAAATAAATAAAAAATAAAATCTTTAAAAAAAAATCTTTTAAAAAAAATGTATTTGGGCAAAAGATGAGAAATGGGCCACCAAGGAGGACAAATCACAAGAAAATAAGATGACAAGTCTTATCAGAATGGATGAAGTGAATGGAAAGGAGTACAAAACAGACTGAGAATCTTGATGCCAATGGCTTCTAACATGGAATATAAAACAGCATGACTTGATCAATCACTGTTAGAAAAAAACTTAATGTATTTATTAAGTTCATAGCCACCACTGCTGATACTATGCTATTAGCAAGTTCTTCCAAACATCACTCCTTTATTTCATACCGGTCCCCAGATTTCTCTGAGATATCCTCCATTCCCTGCAATGCACAAGCCTCCTTTTCAAGGGTGAAAGAGTTTGCTAAGACTAAAAGAAAATTTAGTCAAGATAATGAAGTTTTAGGGAGAAGTTCCTATGCATGGGAATATAACAAATGGAAGGGGCATTTGGATACACTAGGGAGCAATTAAATTTCCTGAAACAGCTCCAGCACTCCTTCCCTTGATTCTATGTTAGTTCGTTCAATGCCACAGAGAGAAGAATGAAATACTGTCCTATTCTCTTTTGCTGGCAGAGGTATATTTAAATTATGTGGTAGTAGAACTGATGCTCTAAACAATAGGTTGATTATACCTAAATCATGGCAATTTTCAGACACAATATATATATACATATATTTAGTTCTATAATATATATGCTAAAATAGGAATAGGGAGGCCGGTTGTCTCCAATACTTATGCTCAGGCTTAGGAAGGGAATAAAATGATAAAGAGCTGTCAGATTCAGGAAAATTCATGTTAGTGGGTAAGGGTAAGAATGCAGTTCAAATCATGTGATTATAGAAGCTCAGAGCTAGAGGAAACTTTTGATATCTACAGCTTACCTTTATTTTATAGATAATAACAAATCAACTTCTTACTTCATGCCAGATACTATTCTAAAGGTTTAATACCCACAACTAACTTAATGCTCTCAAAAATTCTATGAAGTATATACTACCTTTATCATCACTAAAGAAACTGAGTTATAGAGAGACCAGGCAATTTGCTCTGGGTGGTACAGATATTAACGTTAAAACCAGGAGTAGAATCTACAGTTTGGGGATGCCTGGGTGGCTCAGTTGGTTAAGCGTCTGCCTTGGGCTCTGGTCATGATCCCAGGGTCCTGGGATTGAGTCCCGCATCGGCCTCCTTGCTCAGCACAGAATCTGCTTCTCCCTCTGCCTGCCGCTCCCCCTGCTTGGGCTCTCTCTTTCTCTCTGACAAATAAATAAATAAAATCTTGGTTTGGCCCCAAAAACCTATGCCTATGCATTTAACTACTATATGTTTCCTTTCTTAGTATATGTGCTGCCGAAGCGAGCACTACATGTTTCCTTTCTTGAAGGGAAAACAACCAAAGATGTAAAGAGATTTTTATTAACACACCGGGACTAAACTAAGATTTCTTAGCTGTGATTCACTGTATTAAACACGGATTGAGATTCACAGCTATTGACCAGGACCTGTGATTCTTTTCATGGCACTAGCTTTGCATGTTAGTGTTATTTATTTATTTTTTACTTTTCAATAATGGTATCAGTTACCCCTGGGTCAAACCTAATGTGGAGTTAAATATATGGGACCACTGATTAAAGAAAAATAGGTTTATTTTTATCATAATCATTATTTTCTAACATTTGTTGTCTTCTATATGCCAGGCAATATGCTAGATAATTGACTTACATTTTCTTACTTAATTCTCACAAGACCACTATGTTATAGCAAGTATTTTATGCCTATTTTGCATATGTGGAACCTTAAGAACAGAAGTTTAGAAACTTATGCAACATCATAAAACAAGTAAATTGCAGTGTTAGTCATCAAACCTTGCTCTTTCAATCTTTAAAGACCTTCTATCATTATATACCTTGACTATTTTTATAAATATTACCAGTGAAAATTCACTTTGATTTTGACTATGTACCAATTCTGTTAATTAAAATAGAATGTACATTCATTTGTGGGGCTTTAATTTGACCTTTCTAAATGAAATTGCTTTAAAAAAAAAAAAAAACCTTGTCAATACAGAGCAAAACAATGACATTCCCTTGTGTGATATGCATTATTGGGTGCACATTATCATTTCTGAGCAGCTATGCATATTTTCTCCTTATTAAAAAATGTATGCACAGCTAATGTTTACTCAAGAGATGAATTATTTTGCAAGTGAAAACTTATAATTGTTATATTCAGTCACATTTCAACCTTACATCACCAAAAGGGAGCCTTTTGCTAGAAACTCTCTTGCAACAATATTTTTTTTAAAGTTCTCCAGGCAGCTTTAATGATTGTAAAATATTTAGGTATTTTTTAAATGTTGGAGACCGAATAGAATAATGTATGAAAGCAATAAATAAATAAGTAGACAAATCACATCTAAAGACCGGATAGTGAGGCCTTTTAAAACAGGATCGACCACAGAGGTTTTAAAATCCGTTTGATAATGTTTATTTGTGGTGGGGAGATTCTTAAACAGGTGAGCCTCACTACCCTCAGAAGACTACAGAGGAGGCATTGATGGAGGGCATTAGCAAAACAGCGAGACATGGTGACCACAATTAAAAATACTGAGCTTTCTGGAAGGAACACACAGTGAAGCTACTCAAACTCTGGCTACTCCCCAAAACCCAACTTAACTGTAGACGTCCCTTACCCCAGGGGAAATCTTGCTTTTCCGACAGTCAGGCAGCCCGGCCTCATCAATGTCTTCTACCCGGGAGGTGAGGCGGCTAGAAGGGGCGGCTGTAAGAAGCACTCTTAAAGGGATTTTATTAAAGGGATTTTATGAAACTACTCACTGAGGCGCAGTTGGGTCACTGTCACAATGCTCTGGCTGAAGACAAGTCCAACTCTGTTGAAATTAAGGGTTTACAAGAAGGGATCTTTTAGATTTTAAGTGCCTTTCTCACTTTCATTTCTTTTTCTCATGATAACGCTGGTATGTTTTTCAAAATAGCCACACCGACATTTATATGAACGTCTGTGAGCTTTTTCCCAGTAAGCAATTTTCTGCACTTCAGTCATCTCTATACATAAAAAAAAAAATCCTAATATGTCTAATTTTTGACACACAATTTTCATTGATTACTAATTCATGTGACAGACGTGCTACCTTAGTCTTCATATTAATATGTTCATTGAAAATGACATAGAAGAAAGGGCACTTAGACCTACAGAGAATTAATTAGCATGTAATTCTCAGTATATCATCTAGTGTTAATTAGCAGTTAAACCATCTTCTTGTGCATGACCTGCTGATTTCAATATAGTGTCCTATTTTGGAGACCCTAGGGGAACAAAACTTGAAAGGATATTCGGTCTTCTCTTTTTGAAAATGAAATATGGAATCACAGCTCCAATTCCCCTGTGCTTTGTTTAACTGCTATATATTTTCCTCATTTTGTTCCTTTCTTAAATCTGTGTCATAGGCATTATGTCTTCCCTTTCTAATAAAATCGTGGCCAGACCTTTACTAATTGTTAAGAGTGAAATGAATATTCGTATTTAAACCTTTTTAAAGTTAGAACTTTTTCTGATTTTTCTTATTCACAGTTCTTAGAGGGATGTTCAGTATGATTGCTAGACAAATTTGTGTATGAGCTAGTCTTACAGTTTTCTGTTTTCTCATATTTTTGCACATGTATGTTTTGGTGGTATACACATCACTGAAGCAAAAAAAAAACCTCATGGAGAAATTTGGCAATAAAACAATAAATTTGTTTAAATTTGGCAATTTCATCAATAAAACATTCTGAATTTTTTAATATTTTTTAATGTTAATGCAATGATTGTGTCTCTGAGAATTTTGTTTATGTACTTATAGAATTATAGTAACTCATTTGAACAATTGCTGTAGAAGGAGAAGTTTTTAGCACATTCATATTTATTCATAACAGATAAAAATTGTAAGAATGACTAACCTACTCAAAACATTCAAATTTACCTTTGAAATTCATAATTAAACATATTCGTATCTGAAGTGTCAAAAATTCAGAACCCTTAAAAAAACTGAAAAATGACATTTCTATCTATTTGAAACATGCCAGCATGCCAGCCAGGCCTGCTGACTGTGCATTCATGGGACATTCTGCCCTCGCTAACCTTCCTCCTTTGGTTCAGGCCTGGTCCTCCCCATGCTGGATCCCAACCCTGGTCTCTGCATCTGTCTCTTTCATGGCTATCACTTGGATTCACAACTTTCTTAGACTGGTAGTTAAGATCAAGGAAATCAAAATACATCATTTTTAAAAGCTTTCTTGGCTTTTGGATTTATGATCATATTAAGAAGGGTTTAGTTATTAAATTAGCCTCTTCCCCAAAAAGAGCAACTTGGACAATCCACAAAGCATTTCACACACATTATCTCATTTGATTTTCACAGAAACTCAGAGTGAGTATAATTACTGTCATTTTACAAAGAAAGAAAGGGCCTCAGAGAGATTCAATGATTTCCCAAGGAACCAAAGCGAGCTAGATGTGGTGTAATCAAGAATAACACTTAGATTTTTGATTTCTACAACTTTATTAGTCTTCGCAGATAGACCTCAAAAATCGCTGTGCACTGGTTCCCCTTGGACTGGAGGATAATAAGGCAATAGAGAAGGTGAGGAAACGAAGAAGTGGAAAGAAAGCTGATCTGGCATTAATTTAATATCACATGACATTCCTGCGTCCTAGAGAGCAGGATGGGTTTGTTCCTTTTCAAGACCGTTTCTCACACTGCTTCCTCATGGCACAGCGTGAGGGGATCTGTGGGTACCACAGTTACAGGCTAAGTTTGAGGCCAGCGCCATAAAGACACCGTGTTCTCACTGAACCCTTCTGAAAAGAAATGAAATGTTTCTATCTTCATTTTGGAATTTGAGTAGAAATGGGCTCCTGACTTGTCTGGGACGGAGGCCTCATTCTCAATATACTCAACCAGGGATGCCTGGGCGGCTCAGTCGGTTTAGCGTCTGCCTTCGGCTTGGGTCATGATCCCAGAGTCCTGGGATCGAGTCCCGCATCGGGCTCCCTGCTTGGCGGGAAGCCTGCTTCTCCCTCTGCCTGCCGTTCCCCCTGCTTGTGTTCTCCTTCTCTCTCTCTCTCCTTTCTCAAATAAATAAAATCTTAAAAAAATAAATAAATAAATATCCTCAACCAATAAAAATTTGAACCCTAATCACCTAAGTTGTATGTTTAAATTCATAAATTTTTTTAAGGAAGACCCTGGATAAGACAAAAAGTGCAATTTTTGAATAATCAGCCCCATCACTTGAATCAGTTAGGAACTTGAGTTAAATGTATTGTAAATTCTTTACACATCTAGCTTCCTATTTCTAGAATAATCTCATAGGGGCAGAATAAAAGCTCAGAGCTCAGGTTCTGACTTCAGACAGCACAGGTTCAAATCCATGTTCCAACATTGCTAGATTCCTGGCTTCCAGCAAAATGACCGATGTCTCTGTGCCTTGGTCTGTTGTAAAGATTAAGTGAGGTGGTGCACTTGGAATTAATCAATACATACTGGCTATTACATATATTCAAAGAGAATAGGAAAGTGCCTAGCATCTTATGTCATTCTCTTATGATAATGGTGCCCTAGAGTAGTAACTATGCTCTTTATTTGTTTATTAATTAACTTGGTGCCACCACAGTTTCCACATTTCCATATGACTTTTGGGTGATTTTCATCATATTAGTTTAGATGTATATATTTATACTTTTGTATTTGTGCATAACATGGGTAAAACCACATAGGGAAAACAGGGAATTTCATCATTCTGCTAATACATTGGGTTATGTGATGCCAAAGTAATCGATTTTACTTTTTAAAATGTTTTTAATAAATGTAATTGATTTTTTTTACCTGATGATTGAATTGACTGGTTGGAGTTGGCATTTTATACACCCACCCTGAATTAAGCATTTGTGAAAATTGTTGGTTATTCAGTCTCTTAAAGCACCATTAGCACATTTTTCTGCCAGTGGCTTGAACATATTCATGCGGCCTTCAAAATTTTCTAATTTATTTCCAGGTAGGAGATCATATATTGGAAAAATCTGACTCAGCATGAAATATTTACAGTAAAAATTACTTCACCCTAATAAGTGTACTTAAAATGTGTTTGTACAGAAAGTTTTTTCCCTTCTTCCAGCTTTATTTTTTATCATAGCTTTTTATTCAGCCTCTTACCTTGAACAGTTACACAGGGAGTTTTATGGAGAGTTGTGATGTACTGGAAATAGCAACCTGGCTGTCAAAGTTATCACTTCAGTTGTGGAAGCTAAGTCCAAGTTTTACAGAGGTGGTCCTCTCATATCCTTTCCCGACTCCTTCCCCGTGAGGAAATCATTCTAAAAATGTTTGGTAATTATTTCCTTCTTTCAGCTCAGAATCACCCTGGTCTGGTCCTTGGAGAAGAGGAAACATGCTATTGGTCATCTGATTATAAAATCTTCACACAGGAGCTGAAAGAACTCAATCCGATTCATAGTTTCCAAATCAAATGTTGCACATACATCTAGAGAAAACTAGAGCTGATGGCTCTTATATCTTTCTGTCCTCCTCCTATGTCTATTGTCTTTGAATTATTTCAACCGACTTTTCATTCCTTTCATGTCCAAAGTTCCAGTGGGATCCATCTCTTGCATGGCAGTTGTATAACAGAGCTTAATGAAGTGGCCCAGAAGGCTACATGAGTCATAAATTTAAACTGGTTGACTTCTTTATGAAGCCACGGTAGGGACACTGGTGTTAGGGAAGAAATTCTTAAAGCAGACACTTCCCTTCAGTGGTTTCTGAAATGGGTTGTTCTATCCAGCTGAAAACAATGTTTTATATTCCTTGATGTACTGGGTGACAAAGCAAAGTGTAGTATATTATTTGATACAGGTAAGTGAATTGTGATCCTACTCCTATTACAGATGCTCAGAGGAGGTGGTCTACAATTGCTGAGGTAGCCTCAGGGCTTTCTCCTGAGATACCTCAAAGAGTCTGATGGTGTGACTTTCTGAGATCACGACTATTTGGAGAAATCTCTCTCTCCTTGATTTTATGATTCAGGGCCTTTGGAGTTTTATTTAAAAGAGGCCTCTTTAAAATTTTGGACTTGTTCTTTTTAAAATGGTAGTGGTTCCCTTTCATTCCTCCTTGTACATGGAACATTCCTTGCTTGAGCCACGTGTGGTGGGAACTTTGCGAGGCACTTTTGGGGGGGAAGAGCGTGAAATGGAAAGAACCTGCCTTCGAGGTTTTTATTTAACTTTCCAGTAAGATAAGAGTTGGGGATCACTTCCATTTTTGTTTCATGTCATACAGTCATGTGATAGCATTTAGTTTCTCACTTCCCGTAGTCAAGTGAAGAAAATGAAATCTAATTTATATTCTGGGAAGGTGCAATTCTCTTCATGTAATCCAAGTGAGTGTGCTTTGAGTTATTTTGGTAATTCTTCTTTCGCTCCAATTTTCAAATGCAAATTGTCTATTCCAGTTACTTTTTTAACCCTATATTAACACCTTTTTTATTGTGGCAAAACACACATAACACAGAATTTACTATTTTAACCATTTTATTTATTTTTTTAAAGATTTTATTCATTTGAGAAAGAGAGAGTATGAGTGGGGAGAGAGGCAGAGGGAGCAGCAGACTCCTGGCTGAGCAGGGAGCCAGATGTGGGGACCCTAGAATCATGACCCGAGCCGAAGGCACATGCTTAACCAACTGAGGCACCCAGGTGCCCTTATTTTCACCATTCTAAAAGGTTCGGTTTAATGCCATTTAGCGTTCACAATGCTGGGCAACCAGCACCACTACCTCGTTCCATACCAGCCTCCGCATCTAGGGCCATTTAGCAGTCATTCCCCATTCTCCTTTGCCCCCAGCCCCAGACTGCCATTAATCTGCTTTCGGTCTTTCTAGATTTCCTTATTCTGGATATTTCTTGTAAAGAGAATCATATACTATGTAGCCTTTTGTGTCTGGCTTCTTTCACTTAGTATAAAGTATTTCACTTAGTATAAATGTTTATCCACGTGATAGCATGTACCCATATTCATGTTTCATGGCTGAATAATACTCCATTGTATGGCTATATCACATTGGTTTATTATTATTATTATTATCATTATTATTATTGTCAGTTGATACACATTTGGGTTGTTTCCATCAGTTACTTTTATAATGGATAATACTACATACTCAAGGAAAATTTTACTGAGCATATTTGCTTGCTTCAAGTAGTGTAGAAATAATCAAAATTCATTTGAAATGACATGGGAATGTTCCGTAGTATATTGGACCATTCCACCCGCTTTCTAAGGCTTCTGATTTAATGTGGCATATGAAATATACACCTGGTCTCTAACCAATGGGAACTGCTATGCCTCCTCCTTACAAAGTCCTATGTTACTTAGGTAATGGGTTCTCAAAAAGCATTTTTGTAGACATCTGAAATTTAGCTATAACAGAAAGGTTATTTCTCATCAAATTACCGATATGCCTATTCCCTTTACGGCATTGGAAAATAGAATGAAAAGAGATTGTATTACGTTTCATGATTTCAAAATAGTCTAAAATGAAATTCGAACTCATGGTTTTGATTCCGAGGATTCCAGGGCCCATGGAAATCAAGTTGGCAGCTTCAGATATGAAGCAATAACTTACCCCCAGCCTTGTGTATTACATGTTTTGGAAATGAAGGTCAAGGCTCCGAGGTTGCTCCATCCTCTTTCAGGAAAGCGTGATGCGATCTTTTAACTCCACCTGAGCAGCCACTAGAGGCAAGGGGATGAGACCTCAGTTTAATGTCTCAGCTGAAGGGCAGACAGGCAGAGCCATTATTAATACCTGACAAGCCGAGAACTCTGCCTCAGTGCTGTTAAAACCTCAGCGAAGGGCAGCAACACTTTATAATTTATAAGGATGGAAATGGATCGAGACTTTTTTTTTCTGGGAAGAAAATAAAGTCATAATGCATTTTCAACCGAGGCTTAGTTGCTTGTAAGTGCCCCTCGGGGCATTCCATTAATGAGGATCAGGGATTACAAGAAACAGATAAAGATATGTAAAAATGTTGAATTAACATGGTTTTCCTTTCTTAAAACCTGAAAAATGCACATAATGTCCTTTCAGCATATTTGACAAACATATACTTAAAGCTAAAACCGTTACTTACAAAGCCATAATACTACCTGAAACCATATGGTAAACTGTCTATCTTGGTGATTACAAACCCTGGTTTTATAGCACCCTAGGGATATCATAAAAATTTGAAAATTATTTTTAATTAAAAATGCATGGGGGCGCCTGGGTGGCTCAGTTGGTTAAGCGACTGCCTTCGGCTCAGGTCATGATCCTGGAGTCCCGGGATCGAGTCCCGCATCGGGCTCCCTGCTTGGCAGGGAGTCTGCTTCTCCCTCTGACCCTCCTCCCTCTCATGCTCTCTGTCTCTCATTCTCTCTCTCTCAAATAAATAAATAAAATCTTAAAAAAAAAAAATGCATGGTAACTTCAGTGTAACAAAGTCTCTGTAGACCAGAATTCTCCTTAAAATAGATCTAACTTAGCCTTTGCCTAGATGGGCTTTGTGCCAAAAACACTTTGTGTTAGATACATTTATCTATGGAAACAATCTGAGGAATTCGCATTGGCACCCATATTAAAGCATTTATTCATAGGCACAAAATCAAGTAGCAAACAATTAGATATTATTTTGTCTGAGATTATTGAGGGTCATTAGGCCAGGAATCATATATTTGTGTTTATATCTTGTTTTTTTTAAGTGTTTCTTACTGCCTGTTTCGTAATATTAAAAATTGGAACTATTTTCAGGAAAAGGATAAAATTGCAAATCACATTAATTGTATGTGTGTGTGTATCTTGTTTAAAACCAAAATACCAATTTCATCCTCCCTTTGTATAATGAAAATACAAGTCCTCTTGGAGACATTCTTCCTCTACCCAAGTCAACTTTAATTTTAGATGTGTTTCTAAGCTACAAAACAATGTATAAATTCTTGGTTGGCTTGATCCACCTCCAAGAGAAGCAAAATGAAGTCGTTCGATCTTTCAAGTGATATGTAAGAATCACCAATAGAAAGACAATAATAAAATTAAGAGAAATTAAATCAAGAAATATTGTTTGCTACACTAGGAGGCTCTGAAACAAAAAATTGTCTTACAGTGCTGATAAGTGAATGAAGAAAAGAAGCCTTTCTCAATATAGTTTTCAATTTAGCCACATATTAAAAGAGAGACAAAAAATGGCCCGAGCCTTTGCAGCCATGACTATTCTAAGGACGTAACTGGGGAAAATCATTATGTGTACACTCTTACTATGTATATGGCCGAAGGTCTCATCAGGAGCCCGAAGAGACCAGAAAGTACTATGTGAGCACATGTCAGTCCTTCCCCCACTTTGATATAAACACCCATCAGCCTTTGGAACAACAGCCAGACAATGAATCATGGGCAATATGTTTTTAAATTGGTCTCATGTACAGTTTATTTATATTTTAACTTATGGTTGGTTTTAAACCATGGAGCAGTAATTCTTAACCTTTTGTATGATTTTTTTCCTTAACTCATAGGGAAGATGGCTCATTCCCAGTGAACAGAAGGGAACAGCTTCAGGAGATAAATATTAAATCAACCCTATGAAAATGTGCTGCTTATTCAAGCTGATGTCTATTCCTCTGTCTTACATTCACATGGTGTATGAACAGTTGCACCAACACCAGCACACCGAAGGCACTGATCCTACAGAGCCATCATTCTCTTGCACTTTACTCCCAATCATTGTACAAACATCGCTGTACTTCTGCTTCATGGATTCTCAAATACATCTTTGATGACACTACTCCTTCTGCACTGAGAAAAACAGTCTCTGATTCCTAAGGCACTTTGATCCTATTATTCACTCATCCACTTATCCATCCTTCAGTCACCGCCTGCTTTACTGATAATGCGCTTGACATTGGGGATTTAAAGTAAAACATAGTCTCTGACTCTAGAGTGCTTTCAGGATAGTGGAGGTGACAGACATGTAAAGAAGTAAGAGGAATAAATTATCATAGAGCCTGTCATAGAAATATATGCACAGTGGAGAACAAAGAAGGGAATTTCTACCTGGAGCTGAATAAGAATGAATAGAGATGGAGAATAATATTTAATGGATTTTGACAATTGAAATAAATATTAAATAAGCAAACAGAAGAAAAAGTAAGTGTAAGTTAGCATACTAAGGAGAAAAAGAACCTAAAAGAAAAAGAAAAAGAACTTTAATGGAAATAAAAAGATGGAAGAAAGACTTGTAAGGAATTTTTAAAAAATTATTAAAAAAGAACTGAAAATGACTGTTCTGATAGGATGCACTTTAGAATTTTAAAATATTTGCTCTAGAAAGATATTGATGATTTAGTTATGGAATAGAGTCGCATTGAAATGTATGTAATGATTCTTACTTTTCTAAACACAGAAATCAATAATGGAAGCCAATAACTTCTTTTTCAGCAGATAGACTATTTTAGTCTCTTTGTTAATTCTGTGGTAATAACTAATTATCGCATAGGTGGAATTATATAGGATACAGGATAAAATACATAAAGGCTTTAAACCCACTAGATCAGCATACAGATTTTTTAAATGGCTGGTTGGATATTCTACGAAAAATTAATTCGCATTTTACAGTCAGCAACATCATAGCTCTTGCATTAAATAAATTCATGCAGAATATTGGATGTGTACTACTGGCGAGAATCACTGACAACTGGGACAAGACATGACTTTAAAGTATAGCTTTCTTGTTAAATGATGTGAAAGACAGAATGTTACCTGCTACAATATTATTTTTTATTTCTTTTTTAATTTCTTTTTTAAATTTTTTTAAAAGATTTTATTTATTTATTTGACAGAGAGAGATAGCGAGAGCAGGAACACAATCAGGGGGAGAAGGAGAGGGAGAAGCAGGCTTCCCGCTGAGCAGGGAGCCCAATATGGAACTCGATCCCAGGACCCTGGGATCATGACCTGAACCAAAGGCAGATGCTTAATGACTGAGCCACCCAGGTGCCCACTCTTTTTAAAATTTAAATCCTGTCAGCCAACATAGTTTCAGATGTAGCGTTCAATAATTCATCAGTTGCATATAACACTCATCACATCACGTGCCCTCCTTAATGCCCATCACCCATTACCCCATCCCCCATTCCACCCCCCAACAACCCTCAGTTTATTTCCTAGAGTTAAGAGCCTCTCATGGTTTGTCCCTTTCTCTGATTTCTTTCCATTCCGTTTATTTCTATACAAATTAAACCAGCAGAGCAAGTTCTTAAATGTTAATTTTTATGTCAAATACACACTGGCATTAGGTAATATGTATTTTCTCTTTCAAGAATTTTTTCCCATGATGGATCTTTCAGATTTTGCAAAATTATGGAAAACTCCCCAAATTTACTCAGACTCCATGGGTTGATAGTTAATAGGGGGTTGAGTCATGGAGTATCAGCAATGAAAAGCCCTAATCTTGGCACTTAATTGACATGAGTGAAACTGTCAGTAAATTATATGGTCTACATTTTGATTTTTACTCATACTTCCTTTTTTTCACACTTTCCTTACATTTGGGATCTATTATATGCAAACAAACATGCTATTGAATACAGGCACTATGGAAACTGACCTAGAGAAATAATAACAAACTTAATGGAAATTCAACCCACATATAATGTATGAATTTTTAGCAGTTTTAAGCAACAGGTCAAAATGCAGTATAACTCTCTACAAACTGAAATCTAAAGGCTGAGATAATGGGTCAAAATAGAATAATTAGGATGGATAAGATTGATTTTCGAAATGTTCAAAGAATTGTTGAATTCTGTAGTTTAACATAATAATATCTACATGTTCTGATAGTTTTGCACATCATCAACTGAGTTAAATGGAAGTAGATTTCCTAGTTTTCCTTTTCACTTTAGGTTTTGCCACAGGAGAGATTGTGAGATTTGCAAGACAGAAGTGAAGAAGCAGCCAGCACTCTCTGAAATCAGTGTAGGGGGCAAGCACACTGCAGCTGAAACACACCTTGTCATGATCTTCTGTCTTACAGAAGGTGGTGTGGGGCAGCAGCTGGGATTGCAGAGACTCCAAATCCCACTGTATCTACTTGGTACTTTCTTCAAACTGTGCACCACATAAAGAGCACTCACTTCTTTTGCACCTCACTGCACCATCAAGATGGGAAGCCATGAGGGATAGAGGAGGGCTCCAGTTTGTCTTCACTGTTTACAGTTGTTCTTGCTTCATGCCTCACTTTTCTCCTTGATCTATAGTAATTTCATGCTCTTATAAGATACAGAGTGAACAACCTTCCATAGCACCCATAATTGCACACAGCATATTCCCTATAATTGGTCCATTATTATATCACTCTGAGCTGTTCTTCTACTTTTGACTGAACCTTAAATTATAGAGAAATTCATTCCAGAAAGACTCTAGGGGAGCAGAACCTTTTGAAAGGGTACCTTGAAATGGCCCCGGGCTACCTGGAATTTGTTACTTGATGTAATTATATTTCAAGACATTAATGACCCTATGAACAGTGATAAGGTACACATGGTTAACATGGCAAAAACATAACATAAAATATCACCTGTAGACACCTGTAACCAAGTGTCTATAGAAGGAATGGTTTTGGATGACCAGGTACTTTTTGCCACAGAATATTTTGTAAAAATAAGAAAGAATAATAGGTCTGGTTGGTGGCTTCTAAGTGTACCAAAAGACTTTCTTCAGAAAGTACATAATGAATTCAGAGTTTTTACTTTCCAGTCAAGGATAAGATAGGAAAATTCTTCTATCTATGTTTACCCTGAAATAAACTTTTATCTCCTTTAGCTATAGGACTGAGATTTCTGAAAACCAAGTCTAAAAGTGAAGTTTAAAATTGTTTCTGGTTAAATTAAAAATCATTTAAATTTACAACTTCACAAGATCTCTTATTACTGAAGTTGGACATTCCGTAGGAAGGAGTCTTTATCTGAAAATATGGATGGGATTATATGGAACAGATTCTAATAAAGTTGGGGAACTTGATGCCTAAATAATTCTGAGCCTCTTTTGCCTATAGAAGCAGCTTTTCCTTCCTTGTTTGAAAAAGTTAATCTCTTACCTAAGGAATCTGTAATGGCTTTTCTTGAAGTAGTTGAATTACAGGAGATTGCTAATCCTTTTCAAAACATGCTCCATAACCTCCCATTGTTTCTAGACCTATAATCAGACTGTAGCTCCAGTGAGTAAGGTAAAAACAAACAAACAAACAAAAAACAAAAAAAAGTAGCCTAGGTATAAATAGAAATCATACCAAAGTGATTGCAAATTTTGCCAATTTGTATTGTCATAAACTTAGGGAACATGTATGGGAATGGATCCTATGGATGGTGGATCAGGTTAAAAGGCAAAGAATGTAGGACTTGGTTAAATTTGTTGATACGGGTATTCGAAAGCAGAGATTCTAAATTCAATCTGAAATGTGACATGACTGAGAGTGGCAAGTAGGTTAAGGAACCCATACAAAGTTACAAAACAAATACATAATGTACCCAGGATCTGAGCCCAGAGTCAGGTTCCAGAGTCCTTGCTTTTAAGGGTGATGAGGTTAGAGACAAGAGGTTGTAGCTTCAGACACATTAAAGACTATAAATTTTAGGCAGTTGTAATAAATGAGACAAGAAAGAAAGCCTGGGATTTAGTTGATAAACCTTCAATTATAGTTATATTTTTTCCTGAGTCATCACAACACTTTTCCTCTATTCTGTATATGCAGTCAAATGGTTGTCCTTTTCTAAAGGACATTATATTTACAAATGACAAGAAAAAAAGAAAAAAAAATACTTCCTGGAACCTCATCAGATCCTGATAAAGAAGGGATCTGCAACAGACCAATAATATGATATAAATCTTCTGATGAATGACTAGGAAGCAAATGAAGTGTTAAGAGACAAAGGAAGAGAGAAAGAGAGAAAGAATGTGTAAGCATAAATCTGTTCCTAAGCATGTCTATGCACTTGTAATATATTTTATATTTTTACAGGGAGACACAAAAGCAAAGTTATTTCCCTTTATACCCTTACTATTTTGTGACATCACCTCATCTAAATTCTTCTTTATTTTCTGAAGAGGAGATAAAAGACACACAGTCTCCACCTCTAATTATGTTTTAATTTATTTTAATAGAGTTTTCTTCATTATTATATCAGTTTTATATTTCTGCATACAAATTACCTCAAACTTGGCAGATTAAAATAATAAACATTGTCATATGTGAAAAACCCACAGCTAACATCATACTCAATAACGAAAGACTGAAAGCTTTTCCTCTAAGATCAAAACAAGACAAAGATGTCCACTTTTGCCTCCTTTGTTCAGCATAGTATTGGAAGTCTGAGCCAGAGCAATGAATCAATAAAAAGAAATAAAACATCTAAATTGAAAACAAAGAAATAAAATAATCTCTGTTCTCAGGTAACATGGTCTTATGTGTAGAAAAACCAGAAGACAGCACAAATTCAACAAGTTGCAGGATACAAAATCAACAGACAAAATCAGTTATTTCTACATCTTAATAGTGGGTAATCTGAAAAGAAAATAATGAAAACTATTTCATTTATAATGGCACCAAAAGCATAAAATACTTAGGAATTAGCTTAACCAAGGAAGCAAAAGACTTGTACACTGATAACTACAAAATGCTGCTGAAAGAAATTAAATAAGACATAAATAAATGAAAAGATATCCTGTGCTCATGGATTCAAAGATATAATATCGTTAAATGTTGATACTTCTCAAAGCTATCTACAGATTCAATACAATACCTATTGAAAGCTCAATGATGATTTTTGCAGAAATAGATAGAAAAACCCATCCTAAAATGCATATGGAATCTCAAGGGAACCGCAAAAGCCAAAATAATTTTGAAAAAGAACAAAGGTAGGGATCTTATAATTCTTAATTTCAAAACTTACTACAAAGCTCTAGAAATCCAAACTGTGTGGTATTAGCATAAAGACAGACATATAGACCAATGGAACAGAATAGAAATAAACCTTCATGTGTTTTGTCAAATGATTTTTGAGAAGATTGCCAAGGACATTCAATGGGGACAGGGCAGTCTTCTCAGCAAAGGGTGTTGAGGAAACTGGATATACACACTTTCAAAATAATGAAGTTGTCATTAGGAAATGCAAATGAAAGCTACAATGAGATTATACCTTACACTCATTAGGATGGATATTATTGAAAAATAATAACAACAAAAACAGAAAAGGAAAAGAACCATTGTTGGCCAGAATGTAGAGAAATTAGGTCTCTTATGCATTGCTGATGGGAATATAAAATGATGCACTACTATGGAAAAAAATATGGCAATTCCTTAAAAAATTAAACATAGAACTAGCATGTGATCCAGCAATTCCAGTTCTGGCTATATTACCCAAAAGATCTGAAAGCAGGAACACAGATATTTGTATATCAATGTTGAAAGCAACATTATTCATAACAGTCAAAGGGTAGAAATAATCCACGTCTATTGACAAATGAGTGGATAAACAAGATGTGATATCTACATATAATGAAATATCATCTGCCTTATAAAAATGAAATTCTGATACATGCTACAACATGGACAAACTGTGAAGGCATTATGCTAAGTGAAATAAGTCAGACAAAAAAGGACAGATATTATATAATTCCACTTAAATGAAATGTCTGGAATAGTTAAATTCAGAGAGATAGAAAGTAGAATAGTAGTTACTGGGGTTTGGGTTGAGGGGATAATGGGAACTTATTGTTTATTTGGCACAGAGTTGCAGTATGAGATGATGAAAAGTTTCCCGAGATGCATAGTGGTGATTCACAACAGTGTGAATATATTTAATGCCACTGAACTATACACTTAAAATGGTTAAAATGGTACATTTTATGTATTTATATTTTATCACAATTAAATGAACTCAATATATACTTTTATTGTCTCACAATTCTATAGGTTAAAATTCTCAGGTTAGGGTCTCACATGACTGAAATAATGGTGTTGCCTTAAGACCATGATCTCACTGGAGACCATTTGCAAGCTCATTCAGTGTTGGATTAACTCAATTTCTTGCAGTTATACAACTGAGGTACCTTTTATCATATAGGTCATCAGTTGGGAGCCATCCTCAGCTCTTGTGGGTTATCCATTCCTCCCTGCGATGTGACCCTCTTGGAAACATGGTAGTTTGCTTCTTCAGGCTAGTAGGAAAGTATATGTCTGTCTCTTTTAAAGTTTTGCTTAATTAAGTTGGGTTTATTCAGCTGGTTAATCATAAATTAATTCTAATTCAACTCAGAAGAAACCTCAATTATATCTGCAAAATTCCTTTTTCCACAAAACATAATTTAATCTTGTGAGTGATACCCCATAATCTTCAAAGTTCCTGCCCACACTCCAGGACAGGATATTATATAGGATATGTTCAACGGAGGTGGGGATCTTGGCGGGCATCTTAGAATTTTGCCTACCGTATTATCATGCCCATAACAATAAGAGAGAGATCCATTTTAAATCTTAAAAGCCACAATTCACAATAAAAATATAACACATAAGTATGTCTATGCTAAGTAATAAAACAGCTATTTTATAAGGAAGAAATTTAAAGAGATTCATGAAGGCAGAAATAGAAGCATGAAAATAAAAAGAGTATTTAACATATCACTTTGAAAGTATGACAGTTCAAGTAGACAAAAATAAGAAAAGCTATAGAAGGCTTAAACTTCATCAGTAAGGTAGGGCATATGGATACATATTGAATTTTACACACTGGTAATGGGGCGTGATAATGGAATACACCTTCTTCTCAAGTTTGAGAATGTGCAACTTTAAAAAAATTGATAGTTTTTAGGTCACTATGGAAACATGAATAATTTCCACAAATTAGAAATATTTTAGGGGCGCCTGGGTGGCTCAGTTGGTTAAGCGACTGCCTTCGGCTCAGGTCATGATCCTGAAGTCCTGGGATCGAGTCCCGCATCGGGCTCCCTGCTCGGCAGGGAGTCTGCTTCTCCCTCTGACCTTCCTCCCTCTCATGCTCTCTGTCTCTCATTCTCTCTCTCTCAAATAAATAAATAAAATCTTTAAAAAAAAAAGAAATATTTTAAATAATATTAACTGATGACAAAACAACAAGCTAGAAATTATTAACATAATAAAAAATCCTTCCAAATGAGAATATTTTTAAAAGCTTATTAAACAAAACCTGGTTGAAAAGAGAAACACAAAAATGTAAAAAATTTAAATTTAAATTAAAAATTTTAATTTTAAAATTCCTTAAAAAAAGATAATAAAAGCATCTGTATCATCATCTATGAGATTCATTGAAATCATTGATCAGAGGAAAAATAATAGCCCCAAGCACTCATACTAAGATTTAAAAGTAAAAATAAATAAAATAATTTCCCAAACAAAAATTTAGAAAGGAAGAGCAAAAGAACATATATGGAATTAGTAAAGATGAAAGAAATTAATGATGTAGAGAATACAGAAATCATACAACAAATGAATAAATCAAATTCTAAAAAATTCTTTTTTAATTAACAAAATATACATACTACTAGGTAACTCTGGAGATAAAAAAGAAGAAAATATAGATATACGAAAATACCCCTTAGTCCTGAAACCAGCACCTTATGTAACATGAAATGAATAGACTTTTCCACTAAGATTAGGAACAATCCCTACTGCTACTCAGTATTATACTGGAAGTTTTAGCCAATACAATTAAACAAGAGAAATCAGTTAGAGGAATGAATAATTGGAAAAGAAGCAAAACTATCTCTTTTTGCAGATGATATGATCGTCAACCTGAAAAATGAATCTATTATACAACTAATTCAAATAATATAAGAATACAGTAAAATAGGATAGGATATAAAATTAATATACAGAAATCAGTATCTTTCATACACACAGTTAATAACTTGTCAGAACATATAAAGAGAGAAAGAACCCCATTTATAATAGCAACAAAGACAGAATATTTAGGAATAAAATTAACAAGAGATGTACAAAAACTATACTATACTATGTGAGAAAATATTTTAAACTTGTGAAAGATACAAAATGAGAATTGAACAAATGTAAAGACATTTACTGGTTTTGGATGGTATGCCAACCATCATAAAATTTTCTGCTTAATTCATAAATTTTACACAATCCAAATAAAAATACCAAATTATCTTTTTTTTTAACTTGCAAGAAAAAGCAGGGAAAAAGAAACTATAAGGAGATTTAATCTTCCCAGATATTAAAATATAGTATAATTTCCTTAATTAAAATATTGTTGTTCTGGCATAAGAATGAACAAACTTTGCATTAGAACAGAAGAGAAAAAGAAGAGAAGAGAAAGTCTAAAAATAGACATAAATACACAATTAAAAATACATTAAAAAGGCCCTTAGGTCACTCATAATCAGAAAAAAATGCAAATTAAAATACTGTGATATCATGTCTATCAAATTGATGCACATTTAAAAGAATGACAAGACTTTCTACTGGCAAGTCTGTGGGGAACTAGGCATTCACATGTAGTTTCTGGTGCCCATGCAAATTCCTATAAGCTTTGTGGAGAGGAATTTGAAAGTCCCTATTGATATCAATCAACACACCCATCAACCAATAAAAAGAAATAAATGGGAGTGAAAAGCCTTTCTTTACAACAGAAAGGCAACTAATAGATGTATATGTATATGTGTTTAGTGTTTCTGGGGGAGAGAGATATGGAGAGATGTAGATAACAAAAAACGTGACTTCCATCAAGTAGCCTTCAGTGTAGCTGATAAACTTGAAAATTGTGAGAAAGAAGCGACTAGTTTCAGGAAGCTATTGCAATCAATTACCTGTAAAAACATTTTTTAAAAATTTGGACTCGTAATGTGACAGTAAAAATGGGGGGTTGGTGGCTGGTAATCAAAAAGACTGGATATTTTCAAAGTATTAACAAGGAAAAGTGAATGGTACTGATGGATATTTGGAATAGGAAAGGGGAATGAAAAATGATTTGAAAGGAGAAGGATCTATTACACTAATGTTGAAAAAAAATTATTACTGACACCAAGGTTTACCTTTTAACACTTTTCCAAATAGAGACATCTGAGAATTTGTTACAAATTTCTAGAGATGTTTTGGAGTGGATTTGTCTCTGGCAAGAATTTATGTTATTGAAAAAGAGACTCAACATAATTTTTTTTAACTTTCTATAGTTGGAGATTTTAAAACAAATCTCTTCTAATATTTAACAAACTCTTTAAATACAGGCTTTATTATACATAAAAGCAATCCATTCTCTGAAAAAAAAAAAGCAAATAAAGTATATTTTATTATTTACATATAGTTATTTTACTCATAGCCCCACTTTATTTTCTGCCAAATATATATATTATATTTCTATATAAGTAATGAAACTATAAGATTTAATCACTTAATTTTATACATGTATAACTTTGAAAAATCACATACATCAATGAGTGGTTTCCATCTTAAAGTACAGTGATAACTTGTTTGTTACGCCCCATTACTGAATCTATGTTTGAGCACTGGTTATATGCAAGCAGAACTGCTTAAAAGTTATGGGAATATCAATGTAGAAGATGATTAAGTGTGTACAGAATCTATTAAGGTTTATAATTAAGATAGAACATCACTGGAGTTTATTATGAAATTATAATATCCTGTAATCATCCTGAAAGGGACTGCTTGTCATGTTGTATTACTTAATTATGGCCAAGTAGTTCATATAACTTGAAGTTGCAGTGATTAAAACAATTAGTATAGAGTTAGGCCCAGTTATAAAAGTTGTAATAAAAATATGAACAAATCGAAATGTGAACATAAGAACTAGATTTTAACATGCAACATTTCTTTAGAAATGGACAAAATTTATTCTATTGCACTGTTCTCAATTAGCAAGAGATGGCAGTGCTCCATCCCACTTAGTAGTTGTTAGTGCAAAATATCTGAAAATACTGTCATGTACTTTAGAACCACTACATCTAAATGGAAACTTACGAGAGGAAATATGTCAATAAATGTATAAATAATGTCTCTTACTGGCTACATAATCAATCTCTCTATGTCTCAGAGTCCTGATGATGCTGATAATCCTTAAAAGATTTTATCATTAAGGTAAACAGATGATAGATAGATAGATAGATATGGTCATACATATATGACCATATATATGATATAATAAACAGTGAGTATAAACTATTATTATTGCTGTTAATATCACTACTGCTACTACTACTACCACTTGTACTGTTACTACAATTATTACTGATTTATTATCCTTCTTCTTTCCTTTTTTTGAAATTTTTATTTAAATTCTAGTTAGTGTAATACTGGTTTCAGGAGTAGAATTCGGTGATTCATCACTTAAATATAACACCCAGTGCTCAATACAAGTGCCCTCCTTAATACCTGTCACCCATTTAGCCCATCCCCCACCCACCTCCCCTCTATTAACCCTCAGTTTGTTCTCTATAGTTAAGAGTCTCTTAGGTTTGCTTCCCTCTCTCTCTCTTTTTGCCCTTCCCCTGTGCTCTTCTGTTTTGTTTCTTATATTCCACATGTGAGTGAAATCATATGGTATTTGTCTTTCTCTGACTGATCTGTCCATTGCTTTAAGTGCAGTGTTAAAGTCCCTTACTGTTATTATCAATGAATTTCTTTACGTTTGTTATTGATTGATTTATATATTTGTGTGCTCCCAAGTTGGGCACATAAATATTACAACTGTTAGATCTTCTCATTGGATAGACCCCTTAATTATGATATAGTGCCCTTCTTCATCTCCTGTTATAGTGCTTGGTTTAAAACCTAGTTTGTCTGATATAAGTATGTCTACTCCGGCTTTCTTTTGATGTCCGTTAGCATGATAAATGGTTCTCCATTCCCCCACTTTCAATCTGCAGGTGTCTTTGGTCTAAAATGAGTCACTTGTAAGCAGTGTATAATGGGTCTTGTTTTTTTATCCATTCTGATACCCTATGTCTTTTGATTGGAGCATTTAGTCCATTTACATTCAGAGTAATTCTTGATTGATAAGAATTTAGTGTCATTGCATTACCTGTAAAGTCACTGTTTCTGGAGATTTTCTCTGTTCCTTTCTAGTCTTTGTTGCTTTTGGTCTCTCTTTCCCACTCAGAGGGTCTGCTTTAATATTTATTGCAAGGCTGGTTTAGTGGTCATGAACTCACTTAGTTTTTATTTGTCTAAGAAACTCTTTATCTCTCATTCTATTCTGAATGACAACCCTGCTGGATAAACTATTCTTGGTGCATATTTTCCCCTTCAACATGTTGAATATATCATCCTCCTCTCTTCTGGCCTGCCAGATTTCTGTGGTGAGATCTGCTGCTAGTGCTTTGTCTTCCCTTGTAAGTTACGGATTTCCTTTCCCTTGCTGCTTTCAGGATTCCTTCCTTATCTTTACATTTGTAAATTTTACTATGATATGTCTTGGTGTTGACTGGCTTTTGTTGAGTTTGATGGGAGTTTTCTGTGCCTCCTGGATTTGGAAGTGTGTTTCCGTCCCCAGATTAGGGAAGTTTTCAGCTATAATTTTCTCAGATAAACCTTCTTTGCCTTTTCCCCCTCTCTTCTTCTAGGACTCCCATAATATGAATGTTATTACTCTTCATGGATTTGCTGAGTTCCCTAAGTCTGTATTCATGATCCAATACTTTTCTTTCGCTCTTCTTTTCAGCTTCATTATTTTCCATAATTTTGTCTTCTCTATCACTGATTCATTCCTCTAATTCATCCATCCTTGTTGTTATTACATTCAGTCAGTTTTACATCTCAGCTATAGCATTTTTTATTTTGGCTTAACTAGTTTTTAGGCCTTTTATCTCTACAGTAGAAGATTCTCTTGTGTCTTCTATGCTTTTCACAAGCCCAACTAGTATCCTTATGATGGTTATTTTAAATTCTGGTTCAGGCATATTACTTATATCTGTTCTAATTAGATTCCTAGCCATGACCTCCTCTTGTTCTTTTTTTGGGGAGTGAATTCCTCTATTTTGTCATTTTGCCTAGGAAACAGGAAAGCTTGTTATATTTTCTGTTCCTGATAGTAATGGCTATATTAAGAAGAAGTCTTATACTGTGTGTTTTGGTCTGCTTGTTAAAATAAGCCTGATCCTATTTCCACTAGAGCTGAAGCTTTGCAGTACTCTATGATCAGCAGACTTGGTGTGTGTGAGTGGTTCTCAGGAGGATTTGCCCTGGTAAAGATGCACCTGCAGAAGTAGGAAGGTGAGGCTTGGTGTAAGTGGCTCCAGCCTCCACTGGGGCTGCTGTGTTGCTCAGTGAGTCTATCCGTGCTGATGGACAGGGGAAAATGGCATCCCCACTCTCTCATCCCTGAAGCAGGGAGTTGTGCCTGCCACTGTTCAGGAAGACCTCATAGAAGAGCACACAGCTTTTGGCCCCAGTTCCCATCAGATCCTTGCTTTCACCCTGTATCCCAGCTGTCTGCCCACCGTGGGGCACAATATTCTTGTGTTTTATCTCAGGCAGGTGGCTGGGTTTCCAAACTCCAAATTTTAGCAACCCAGTGTGGCACAGACCTGTGCTGATCTTCTGAGGGAGGGTCTTACTGTGCTGTGGCCAGTGCCAGTTTGTCCCAGAAAAGCAGTCACATGACCACACAGGGCTTGGAGTTTATGGTAAAGCACAACAAAACACTGAAAGCAAGGTTTGCTGCCCTCAGCAGGTGTCTGTCTCTGTTCCTATGCTAATGAACAGGATAGCACTTTGGTGCCCACCAGCTCTTTGTCCCCTTAGAGGCCATGCCACCTCTTCCAAATGTGCTCCAAGAGGGGGAACTGTCTCTCCTGTGTGACAGATGGGGATCCTCAGACTACACTGTCCACTCCTGGGATTCTGCCCTCCTTCCCCACAGGAACACCACTATGCCCACCAGGCTCCACCCAGCGATGGCCATGGACTTCTAAAACTTCAGACTTTGAGCTCAGCTGCTTGTAAAGACTTGAGATAATCAGCCACTCTAGTTTTCCCAGTCAATAGTTTTTGAGAAGTGTTTCCCTTGTGCAATCCAATGTGCACTTCTCTTTCTCTCTCTTCTCTCTCTGAGATAAAGGCTTCCTCTCTTCCACAGTACCCACAATTCTTTTCTTCCCTGAATCACATCTCTGCACCTCCTACCTCCCATGACCTGGCTTCTTTTCTCCCTCTAGTTATGCAGTTTGTTCTCTCAGCATTCAGATTGATTTCTTGGGTGTTTGGAATGATTTGGTATTTATTTAGCTATGTTCAAGGGATGAGTCAAGCAGCTGGTACCCCTACTGCTCTATCATCTTAATTCATCTCCCCCCGCTTCTTTCTTTTACACATTTATTTAGCTATCTGCTTAGATCTCAGAAAATGACATTTTATTTCCTTACTGATTTGATGCATCAGGAATGCATTCTTTCCCTTTATAAGTATAATGACTAATGGAATACAGGACTTGAATGATCCTTGAAGTTGAGGATGATGTGTGAAGTACAAATGATGTGTGAACTAAATGATTACTAAAATAATTTTTCTTCATTTGTGTCATGGTCCACTTTATAGAAAAAATAGGAGTGCTCACATATGCCACCATTTGTCTTCACAGAGACTCATTCTTAAGCTAACACATGATGTTTAAAATTTATCTTATTTACAGAGACTTTCAGAAAAGGAGATTCTATAAATTTCAACAGTTTCCTCCTCTCTCCCCAGCATCATCAATATTTCTGCTCCACTGGTGGTTTTGACAAAGGTGGTCTTTGTGGAATGGCAGGAATAAAGCTATGATTGGAATGGGTTCAAGAAAGAAAGGAAAAAAATTGAATGTGAGCATTATTTTGGGAAAACTCATTTAAAGTAAAGGAGAGAAAGGGGAGGTAGAGATATTTATAAAGTAAACAGAGAGGCTTTATTTGTTTGTCTGTTTTCTAATATGTTTATCTTCACAGTAAGCCAGGAAAAGACAAATTCATTTGGTATGGAAGATTTGTCTAAACGGGTCTATCAGAGTAGTCCACAAAAATGAGAAAGAAGGTGGGATTAAATGCCCAGCTCTTTCCCACCTCCCACCTGTCAAAATATGCCCCAGGACTTTCTCACTCCCCCAGTATCTAAGGATTGTACCAACTGTTGCCTTGGGTTATTGCTCAGGAAACCAGATCCATATCCTGAAATGTGAAGTTTCATCCAAGACAGAGAAGCAGCAAACTGGAGGTAGAACATTAGTAAGAAGGAAAGGCCAAAGGAGTCTCAAAAGTTGCAAAATTTTATGACCCTAACAGTGCCTCGCACTCAGCATGTCTAGTTCTCTTCCCTGTATTATTTTTCCCCTCAGCACATATTGATTTGTTTGTTGTCTATTAACCCCTCTTAGAATGTGAGCTCTGGGAGCGCCTGGATGGTGCAGGCATTTAAGCGTCTGACTCTCGATCTCAGCTCAGGCCCTGATCTCAGAGTCATGAGATTAAGCCCAGCCTCACGCTCCACGCTCAGTGTGGAGTCTGCTTGGGTTTCTCTCTCTCCCTCTCCCTCTACCCCTCCCCTCTGCTCTCTCTCTCTCTCTCTAAAATAAATAAATAAATAAATCTTTAAAAAGAAAAAAGAATGTGAGCTCCACCAGCCAGGGGTGGGGGAGCCATGGTATTATTTGTTTTTGTTTTTTTCACTACTGTATATTCAGTTCCTGCTGTACATTAGGTGCTTAGGAAATATTTTTTGAAAGAATGAAGCACCCTAGGAGATTCACTTGAACTTATCCATATTGAAAATGATATATCAAAACATCAAAACATATACAGATGAAGTACAGTAGAGCAAGACCAACAATACTAGGGAACCAAACTTAAAACAACTCCCACCCTACCTCAGATCTTCAAATCTAACATCTACTCACCTATTCTGACAATATTCAGGATTTGCTCATCTTAAGTCCATGGTAAAGAAAAATCATGAAAAAACAGATTATTCCTTTTTGGCTTTGGTCTGAAAAATCTGACTGTTAAATTTGAGTATATCTTATATTTGGGGACTTACAGAAGCAGAGGTGAACTTCACTTTGGTAAGTCTCTGAAATATCAAATGAAGCTTAAAATGCATTCAAATGTGACAGAAGCAATTCCTACTGAAACAGTATCTGAAATAAAAAATTTCCTCTGGTTTTTGCCCAGATGAATTGAGTCAGAACTGAAAATTCATGTCTACTTCCTGGATATGTCTTAACTTTGAGTTTTAACTCTAAAGATGTTTGTCATAGTATGTTTGAGACAGCCATGGTATGAAATATCTACCCATTTTGGCTTGAGGTTGCACATTAGACAAGAGGATTATATTTAACAATATACAGTGGTAACAGGAACTATGGGAATTCTTCCAAATTGATTATTTTCATAGGCCTCTGCATCCCAACTTGGAAACCAATGGGAAGATATATTTATTTTAATGAGAACATGCTTTCCTATAGTGAATTTTTATAGCACAGAAATGGAGATGTCATTGCTAATGGGGGAAAAAAAAAAGACCTCTGAGGCCTCAGCTCATCCAGCTCTCTTGATTTGAGATGCCATTAACCACTAAATTAATGCAAATATAGCTTAATGAAATGTTTCTCATACTGTGATCATAAAATATCCCTGCAAAATACCACTCTGCACTTAATAAATATGACAGCCAAACCAGAATACCCCACATATTGATTTTCAAAAAATATGAATATTTCCCACAGGCTTCTCAAACACTCAGAAGATCAACACAAGCCTCAAAGGTCAGTCTAATTATAAGATGAATTTGGATTGATTTAACCTCATCTCTGTCAGACGGAGAGCAACAAATTCAATGATGTTAAGTTTGGTTACAGTGAGACCATATGTCAGGATGCCAGATAAAAGCTATGTCAGAAAGTGTTTACCACGTGGCATTGATTATGGAACCCTCACTGAAGTAAAAGTTTTTTTCCACTCCTTTTGACCAGTTTCTGTGGGTATATACAAAACCAATGATACCTAATGTGTGCTTCATATACCAGTGAAGTCCTGAAATTTAGAGTAAGCATTTAGAAACTTTCATAGCAATTTGACATTGTTATACCATCTAAATATATATTTTTCTACTAATTATTTTTTAGCATTTTACAAAAGTTTTCGAATGGACCAGTCCATTGGAGAGTAAAAGGTGATAATACCTCTTAATCAAAGATGACTTGGAAATACCATCCTAGGGTTTATATTTGTTCTAAGAGTAAACGGAAAAGTACTCACCGAGTATAAGCCAGAGATGGTTTGCCTAAAATGTGATGTGGGATATGAGGGAGGAGATTGGAAAAATCTAATCTCACCCCCAAAACATTATTTGGAATTAGATTCATAAAACTCTTAAGATCAAGCCAAAATGACAAGAGACAGTAACATTTGAAGGATAGGATCTTGGAAGTTAGAGTACTTTTGATTTTACAAATGTTTTCTTTGTGTGGATGTTTGGAATCAAAAGAGTAGAAAGTAGTGTACATTGGGTACAAGGAAGAAGAACATTATCATAGATTTCAATATTATAAATATTCTCAGAATATAGAAACGATGTCACCTTCTTAGAGTGTAATGAATGATATTAGCCAGCTGTTCAATTCACCAACGCATAAAAACTGAGTAGATTTGGGATTTCTGAAGCCCTAACAAAGTGTTTTGGGCATTTAAAAAGTATTATAAATGAAAAGAAAATCTAACAAAATTAATTATAATCCCCATAGCAAGAATGATTTGCATAGAGTATAAAAGGGAACTTTAAATATTCCGCTGTACACTGTATTAGATGGCTATGATAAAAAGAAGATACTGGATCTGACAGTGTTTCTCCTTGTCCACCATGTAAAACTCCTTTTATTCTTCAAATTTCAGATCAAATGCTACTTTTCATGAGAAACCTTCCCATAGTATCCTAGGCAGACTGTCTGCCCTTTTAATAGACTTCCATGTTATCAGTTATCTTATCATATTATTATCATTTATATATTTTTTCTTTTTAATCCAGGCTGTAACCTGGTTGCAGGCTGGCAGATTTTCTTTCTTCTTATCTTTGTAGCTCTGTTTCTACAATGTGGGGAATTTCCTTGAAGTTGGTACCTGTTACATAATAAACAAGAGCATTCTGGGCTTTGTAGAGCAGGAGTGGTACTTGGGCTTGGACAAATGGCAATAATATTAATGATGACTATGATAGATAACATATTGATCACTTACTATATGCTAGACATTGTTCTAAGCAAATTATTGATATCAATTCATTTAATCCTCCCATCTGTGACCAACAGAAACTCAAAAAACTATAGCTTAAACAAAAGAGAATATTATTCCTTTTACATAAAAAAACCAGAGATGAACTTCTGTAATGGAAAAGTAGTGGAATGAAGCGGTTTAGTCATTCCCTCCACAGATAACAGATGAAGTCTTGAGAAATATATATCATTAAAAACAGCTGAATGAAGACATGAGAAAGTATTTGAAACCATACAGAAGCCAGAACAGTTTACTTCTGAAACATTTCAACTAGAAAGGATACATAATGCAAGTTCGCAGCTTTCTTGCCCAAGGGCAATCTTTAGCACTCATGGTTACAGTGGACAAAACCCAAAGACTTATTTACTCCACTTGAGAAAGGAGAAATGAATTTTAAGCCTGAAAAAACAGGTGAAAAGTTAAGAGAGATATCTTAATGTAAGAGAGCTCCAGAAGAGCTGAGACTCAAAATCTGAAAATCCTCTACCCAAATACCTGAATGACTGCTCAACTATGCATACACAAGAAAGACTGCTGGGAATTGGGTAAAGGCAAATGAAAAAACAAAACAAAACAAAAAATAAAACAACAACAACAAAAAAAAAAAACAGGGAAGGATCAGAAAGGATATGAATTTAAATTAGTGAATTTGTTCCACTGTTTTTCTTCTTAATTTTTTTTTCTTTTTAACTGAGTGCATCCCTCAGCTATTTGCAAGTTGGTTAAAATAAAGTTGAAGAAATCTTATTTTCTTGAGGCACAGGAAGACAAAAGCAAAGGCTAGCAGAAACTGAAAATTAGATCAGATTTCCAAGAACTAAGAAAATGGGACATGGTGAGACCTGAAATATGAGTGTACAATCTGCCCAAATCCTTGGTGGACCTCAAATTATGCAAGCCTAAGGGAGATCACCAAGGAGCCAAGGTAAATAAAATAAAATAAACCAGCAACTGAAACTATAAGGTTTTAGTGGAGAGATCAGTTACTGCACACTTTGTGGGAGAGAATTTCTACTTTGATCCTATGCAAATTAATTGCTACTATAACAACAACAACAACAATAATAACCAAAAAGCCAACTCTCCTCTAAAGAACACAGCAGGATCCAGTCACTATATTACCTGAAACATCCAGTTTTCAACCAAAAATTACTAGACATACCAAAAAAAACCCCAAAAAACCCAAAAAAATCCAAGAAAATGTGATTCTTATTAAAAGTAAGTAAAAATAACTTTAATGCAACTACTATATGATGTTGAATAATTTTTAAAATGGCTCCAATAAGGAAACAGATGGGAAATCACAACAAAGAAATTAACATCATAACATTAAAAAAGAAAAAAGAATGCTAACCCTCAGAATGATGGCCTAGCTTCTGCAAGAAAAAAAAAAAAGAAATTGACATTTTTTTAAATGGTAATTTTAAAGGTGAAAAGTATAAATTAAATAAAAACTTACAGAATGATCTCAGCAGTAGACTGGAGTTTTCAGAAATAGTACAAAGTTAGATAAATAAAAATTACCTAGTCCAAAGAATGGAGATAAAAATATTGGTAAAAAATACACAGAACCACAGAAATCTGAAGAGTAATACCAAGCAATGTAACATACATGTAATTTGAGTCCTAGAAAGAAAAGAGAAAAAAGGACAGGAAAAAACATGTAGAAATAATGGGTGGAAATTTGCCAAATAAGATTGAAAACATTAATCTACAGAAACCAGAAATTCAATCAACCCTTAGCAATATCACCATAAAGCAAAATCTTCCTGGGGCACCTGGGTGGCTCAGTTGGTTAAGCGTTTGCCTTCAGCTCAGGTCATGATCTCAGGGTCCTGGGATCGAGTCCCACATTAGGCTTTCTGCTCAGTGGGGAGTCTGCTTCTGCCTCTCCCTCTGTGTTCTCTCTCTCACTCAAATAAATAAAATCTTAAAAAAAAAAAGCCAAAATCTTCCTAAGTACATCAGAGTTAAACTCCTGAAAAGCAAAGATAGTGAGAAATTCTTGAAAGCAGATAAAAGAGAGCATTTATATAACAGAGGATGATGTTTGATAAATGACTCTTCTTCAGAATCCGTGGAGGCCAATGATATGAACAACATATTTAAAGCAGTGGCCACGGAGAGAAAGTCTATCAATGAAAAATTCTATATCCAGTAGAACTATCCTTCAAAATGAAGATTAAAAAAAAGGCATTTTCAGATAAACAAAAATGGAGAAAATGTGTTGTAGATAGCCTGTGAAGTGCTAAAGAACATTCTTCAGGTTCAAGGGAACTGGGAACAGATAGTGACCCATATTTCCAAGGAAGGAATGAGAAATACTAGAAACAATAAATGCGTGGGCAAATATAAAAAGGTATATCTAAGAAAACAGTTTGGTGGTTCCTCAAACAGTTAAAGAATTAACATATAACCTAGAATTCTACTTCTAGATATATGCTCCAAAGAAATGAACACAGTTACTCAAATAAATTCACATACATACATGTTCATGGTAACACTACTCTCAATAGCCAAAATATGGAAACAATCCATATGTCCATCAATGGATGAATGGGTAAACAAATTGTAGTATATACCTACAATGGGATATTATGCACCCATAAAGTGAAATGTAGTACAGATACATACTACAATGTGGATGAACCTCAAAAATATTTTGCAATGCGAAAGAAGTCAGGCAAAACAGGTCACTCATTGTATGAATCTATTTATGAAATATCCAGAATAAGTAGACCCAAATAAACAGAAGACAGATTAGTGATTGTCAGGGTCTTGCATGGGCAGGGAAATGAGAGCAACTGCTTAATGGGTAGGGGATTTCCTTATGGTATGATAAAAATGTTTGGCATAGAGTTGGTGGTTGTTCAATACTATAAATGTACTAAATGCCACTAAATTGTTCATTTTAAAAATAATTTTATGTTATATGAATTTTACCTCAATAAAAACATTATAAAGTCTATATAAATTGTTTTTATTATGTATTAATTTCCTTAACATATTGATTACAGTATATAAGGAAAAAATATATTCTACTATATTGTTAGGTTTATAACATAGATAGCTGTATTACATATAATAACATTAGCACTAAACATAGGAATAAATGGAGGTTTGCTATATTTTACCTGAAAAAATCCATAATAATTCTCAGTAATTTATAATAAATGAGAAGTATTTATTATAATAATGCCTAGACCAGTGGTCCTCAAATATTTTCAATCAGGATTTCTTTATAATATTAAATACTATCGAGAAACTGAAAAAGCTTTTGTTTATGTGGCTTAAATATACCAAATTTAGTCTACTAAAAATTAAAAACATACTTATCAATTAATTTCAAAATAGCAGTAATAAAAACATTAATTGCTAACACAAAAACACATGTTACAAAGGAGAACTAAAGTTTCTAAAACAAAATATAGTAGTCAGAAGAGATATTGTTTTACATTTTTCTTATTTTGTTACTAAAGGTCCCTTGATTTTCAAATATGGTTATACATTCAATCTCTTACAATACAATAGACTGGTTTGAATGTATGAAGAAAATATTGTTTCAGATAAGTAAGTTAGAAAATGATGATTATTTTATCAGCCTTTTCATGTAATTTTTCATATTCTTCTTTGATTCAAAACCAAAAGTCCACAAGTGGTAGTGACTTAAAGATTTATTGCATTGTCGGGCGCCTGGGTGGCTCAGTTGGTTAAGCGACTGCCTTCGGCTCAGGTCATGATCCTGGAGTCCCGGGATCGAGTCCCACATCGGGCTCCCTGCTCGGCAGGGAGTCTGCTTCTCCCTCTGACCCTCCTCCCTCTCATTCTCTCTCTCTCAAATAAATAAATAAAATCTTTAAAAAAAAAAGATTTATTGCGTTGTCAAATTGGAAACCATATAAATGAAATTTTCAAAATCCATTGGTTTATTTTGCACTTTGAATATTTTAACACATGCATGCTTTGTAGCATCATATATTGGTGATTTGGAATATATTGGGTCATTGAGTGATGTAAAATTTTCCAATTTTAACACATTTTATTATATGACATAAAAAAGTCAAATTTATTAATACAACCACTGGTTTCATCAGGAAAAACTTAAAATAATGGTATGCTGTTAAGCTCATCATAGCAGGTATAAGTTTTCTATAACTCATTTTCATTTGGAAACTCAATATTGATCTTTAGCAACAAATATTATCAGTTATTTTCCTTGAAATGACAGGCTTGATTCATTCATTTTTAGGAAAATATTTGCCAAACATCTATATCTGAATAATAATAAAAAACCATAAACCATTATATCTCATGAATACAGATGCAAAAATTCTTACTGAAATACTAACAAATTGAATTCAAAAATATATAAGATGGATAATAAACTATGAACAATTGGGGTTTATCCCAGGAACAAAACATTACTTTAGCAGAAAAAGACCAATTGATACAACCTATCACATTTAGAGAAAAAAACGAAGAAAGCCATATGATCATCTCAATAGAGATAGGCAAATTATCTGACAAAATTTAAGACACATTCATGATAAAAACTTTCAGCAAATTAAGAATAAAGGGAACTTCTTCATCATGTTAAGGGGTATCCACCCAAACTCCACAGCTATCACTCTTCCTAGTGAAAAAGACTAAATGCTTTTTAACTAAGATCAGAAGATGTGATATTATTTTCCATCATTTCTATTCAAATTATTACACAAGAGATTCAAGCCAGGGCAATAAAGGAAGAAAAAAAAAAAGGAATACATATTGTAAAGGAAGAAGCTAAACTATCTTCAGTTGTAGATGACATGAACTTATACCTAGAAAATGTTAAAGAACCTACAAGAAAAAGTACAAGAACGAATAACCAAGTTCAGCAAAGTCACAGCATATAAAGTTAATAAACAAAAATAATTCTGTCAATTTATTAACATTAAACAGCTGTAATAGGAAATAAAAATACATTTCCATATACAGTAGAGTTCTGAAACATGAAATACTTAGGAATTTATTTAACAAAATATGCATAGATATTATACATTGAAAACTATAAAATATTGCTAAAATAAAGACCTAAAGAAATTGAAAGATATACCATTCTTTAGGAATCAGAGACAGAATATTATTAAGATGTTATTTTTTCCAAATTGATCTTTAGCTCTTTAGATTTAATGGTAATCAAAATAATCATGAGCATTTTTGAGGAAATTCACAAGAGGACTAAATTTATATGAAAATGCAAATGACCTGGAATAACAAAGCAATGGTGAAAGCAAAGAACAAATCTGGAGCATTAACAATACCAGATTTCAGCATTTAACCTTAAAGTTACAGTAATGAAGACAATGCAATATTTGTGAAAGGGTATTATTTATAGATCAATGGAGCAGAAGAGAGTTCAGAAATAAACCCACTCATGTGACCAATTAATTTTTAACTAAGGAGTCAGGGCAATTCAATGAGGGAAAGTAAAATCTTTTCAATAAATAGTGCTGAAACTACTAGATATTGGTATGGAAAAAAACAAACAAACATTGACATTTCACACAATCTACAAATCTTCAAAGGAATCATAGACATAAATGTAAAAACTAAAGCTATAAAAATTCTAAGAATAAATACAGGAGAAAACCTTTGTAAACTTGGGGTTTGCAAAGCTTTCTTATACAGGACAGAAAAAGCACAACCCTTACTCTGCTGTTGAAAGACACTATTAAAAATATAAAGTTACAGGGACGCCTGGGTGGCTCAGTCGGTTAAGCGGCTGCCTTCGGCCCAGGTCATGATCCCAGGGTCCTGGGATCGAGTCCCACATCGGGCTCCTTGCTCAGCAGGGAACCTGCTTCTCCCTCTCTCTCCCTCTCCTTGTGCTCTGTCAAATAAATAAAATCTTTAAAAAAAAAAAATATAAAGTTACAGACTTGGAGAAAACATTTGTGTTACATAGATGTGACAAGGAACTTTTGTAAAAAGTAAGTAACTCTTAAAATTCAATAAGAAGGCAACATAAAAATGGGCAAAAGCGTTGAACAGACACTTTACCGAAGATCTATGAATGGCCATTAAATACATAAAAGATGTTACCACTGTTAATCATCAAGGAAATGCAAATGAAAGCCACAATGAGAAAATAGGAGCATAATAACTAAATTGTAGTAACAATGAGATTTCATTAAAATGGCAAAAAATGAAGACTAACCATTCCAAACGTTGGTAAGGATATAGAACAACTAGAACTTTCAAACATTGCTGAAGGAAATCTAAAATAGTATAAATACACTGGAAAACAACTGGACAGTTTCTTAACAACAATAGAAAGTTAAGCATACACTGAGCATAAGTGACTCACCCCTATTTATACAGAAAAAACAAAATGTATGTCTGCTCAAAGACCTATACTTAGAATGTTCATAGGAGTTTTATTCACAATAGCCAAAACACAGATATAACCAGTTCATCAACAGAGGAACAGATAACTAAAGTGTAGTATATCCATATAATGAAATACTCTTCAGGACTAAAGGCTGAGTGAAAGAAGCCAGGCACAAAAGACTACAAAGTCTATTATTCTCTTCCACAAAATCCCAGAAAATAAACAGTAATCTTCCTTGACAGAAAGCAAATTTGTGTTTGCTGTGGGAGGAAGTTTGTGGGGAGAATGTGTGGGATTGACTGCAAAATCACTTGTGAAAACTTACCAAACTCCGTGTTTAAAATGGGTGGGATTCATTGTATGTAAGTTACACCTAAAGAAAGGCTCATATTTCTTCAAAGAAAAAAGTATAATAAAAAAATGAAAACAGAAATGTATAAAAATTATTCAAAAATTAATCTAAATATAAGGAGACTGGGGCTAATCTAGTGTTGCCACCAAGACTGGGGACCTATGTACCTTCAATCTTTTACTTCACAATTCTCAACATGCTTTCTTTTCATGAAATAAAACGTTTCCTCAAGCTTCAGTTTTCTCGTCTGTATTTCATTCAGCACAAAGAAAAGGGCAGAGGAGGGCTTGTTTTCTCCCTCCATCTACAGACCTGTCTTAAAATTGCCTACATCACTTCTTCTATCCTATTGGGCAGCACATGATTACATGGTGATAACTGGAGATGTAATGTTTACTCTGGATGACCATTTACTCAGCTATAAATTTGAAGTTCATTGCTAAGGATTAGAGAAATACTACATTGAGGGACTAGAACATCTCCTTATCACAGGTTTATTCCTTCAGACTTTTCTACACATAGATGTCATTTACCAATTTAGACTAAAGTAAGAGAAACTTCTGTGTGTATATCTCCCTTGCTACAAATCGCTATAAAGAAGTACTACTTACCACAATTGTATGGTATTTGTTAAATATCTTTCGTGTCTAAGCTACTTGATTTAAAGACAGCAATTGTATCTTACTCTTTTTTTTATCATTGGTACTTGCCAATATTTAGATAGTGGTCACTTAATAAATGTTGTTGATGTTTTTCTGACCAAATGAAAATTTGAACCCACAAAACTAAGCACAATTTTTATCCTAGGAATGGCTACTATGTATATTCCTAACACAGCCACTAAATGGTCTTCCTTACTGCAATTCTGATATGCAAGAAAGACCTATTGACAAACAGTAGACATGCACTAATAAAACAGTCCAGATATAGGAGCACCTGGTGGCTCAGTCGGTTAAGCGTCTGCCTTCAGCTCAAGTCACAATCTCAGGGTCCTGAGATCGAGCCCCACATCAGGCTCCCTGCTCAGCGGGGAGTCTGTTTCTCCCTCTCCCTCTACCCCTCCCCACCCCTTGCTCTCTCTCTCTCTCTGTCTCAAATAAATAAATAAAACCTTAAAAAAAAAGACAGTTCAGATATAGATTCTACTTGGGTCAATAAAACAGGATTTTCTGATCTAAAGTTTAAGTAAGAAATTCAGTGTAATCACTATATACATATGGCAGCTTAGCAACATTCTCCAAAGCAGAGACAATGGCCCAGAATTTTACGCTCAAAATCTTGCAATTGTTGCTGGTAATATCCAAATTAACAATTATTCCTTCAAAAGTTCTGAAGTATAGCCAAGCTGGAGCAGTTCTGTACGTAGACCGTTATGGATATATGGTGGGGATTATTATATACATCGGTTACATGTACCATCTTAAACTCAGTGTTAAATATGTATGTATGCATATATATATACACACACACGTATGTACATGTATATATACACACACACATACACATACACTCACACACAATACAACAAAGAGTACAGTATAGTAGACAACAGTACACAAAAACAGTAGTACAGTTCTTGTGATCTTTGTCTTCCCCAGGATAACAGAACTTGACACAAAGATGTTCTTAAAATTATTGCTATAGAGCTAGAATTATCTCTCGGTGTCTCTAGGCTAAAACACTCACCGATCAGCCACAGGGTCTATACAGTTTGTGTTATTTATTTTACTTCAATGTAGAAATTGTTTTAAAAGTAAGGAATTGGTAAAGTGATATAATGACCATCCAAAGACTTGTACACACAAACACACACACACACACGGAGAAATATCTGGGTGATTGGCAATGGGAATTGTTAGAAGGCAAAGGGATGAAGGCAGAAGACACTGTGGAGAGCAGAGAGAGCCATGAAAAGAGACATGGTTTAGGATTGGGAGGCATTTGAGCGACATAGTGACTTTGCTTGCCGTGTGCCTGTGTTATATATTATTTTATTCTATTTTTTTCCTATTAGGAGTCCTTTTTCATTCAGGAAAATGAGAAAAGTTCTAGAATTTAAAAAATAGAAATGGGAAAGAAGCACATGTAATACAGTTCTAAATGTTTTACAGCTTCCATATTTAAAAGCAAATTTTTTTAAAAAAGGATTATTTCTTAGAGCTTGGGGAACTCTTCAAAAATATTTTTCATCTTAAAAGTCTGTAAGCCTAGATTTGGGGCAAAGCAGAGAAATGTATTTCTAGAGGAGAGGAAATTTGGAAATCTTTCCTTATAAGGGGAAGACACCTAAGTGAAGTCCCTCTATATAGCACATACTGTGTAAAGAAGATCCTTACAATCCCAAGGAAACCTAGAGGTCCATATCCACCTCTAAGGTCATTTGGACAGATTTAACTTTACAGAGCTATTGAGAGTATCGTTAAAAGATAAACTCCAGTGTATTAAAAATTTTAAGAGTTTATTTGAGCAAAAATCGATTGGAATCAGGCAGCATCCAATCTAGTAGATAGAAAGGAGCTCTGAGGAGCTGTACAAAATGAAAGACTTTATAGCCAGAAGGGAGTGGTAACTAGGAAGTTATATCAGGCAAACAAGTGGGTTGGTTGTTGCAAGGTCACGTTCCTTTAGGGGATGGCAGGGTTCTATCAGGCAGATTACCTAACTAGTGCTGATCAGACAATTCCTGATTGATTGGTGGTTTAAGATTCCATTTCTGGGCGAGATGAAACTGTACGTACCTCAGTCCAAGTTTGGTCATCTGGTACTTAGCATAAGTGACTCCATTTTGGGCGTGTTGTCTTGTTTTCAGCAGTTGTCATGCATTTTATCCTCTCTTAGATTAAAGGGCATGATGCCTTAGTATCAAACAGGAAGCCAGATGTTAGATTTTCTTTACTCTGATTTTAACTCTTAGAGGGTAGTTAATTTATTTTTCAAAAAATTAGCGTGGCTTTGGATTTTGACAGTTTGGTAAGATTAGATACAGACACAATTCTAACATGTTGCAACTAATAAGCTTTTTTTTTTTTTTAAGATTTTATTTATTTATTTGACAGAGAGATAGAGAGACAGCACAAGTAGGCAGAGTGGCAGGCAGAGGGAGAGGGAGAAGCAGGCTTCCCGCTGAGCGAGGAGCCCGATGCGGGGCTCGATTCCAGGATCTTGGGATCATGACCTGAGCCGAAGGCAGCTGCTTAGCCGACTGAGCCACCCAGGCGCCCCTCAACTAATAAGCTTTTTAACAAAAGTCTAAGACTTAGGAAGTTTGACAGCTGATATAGGCCCTTAAGAAGAAGTTAGTGACAATTAAGTCAGATGTAGTTAATTTCGTAGTTAATAAGAACTTTTTGTTCCAAATTTATAAAACACTTTTTTTAACTAAAAATTCCTAACACATTCTACATTTCCTTTGCCTCTGTGTGGGAGGACAGTATATTTTTCAGGTAAAGAGAATACAGTCATCATTATTGGAGACACAAAAATCTCACACATGGAGAGGATAAAACTCTGCAAATTAGAAAACCCACAGAATCATTTTAATCATATAGCCATCTCCCTGAGAAGGTAGGATTTAGCTATCATCAGAGTGAGTAGACACATGAAGGATCACATATTTATGTTAGCTCATGTGGAGTTTTTCCACTGTGGAGGTTGCCTTCAAGTCTGTCGTTTGTGTCCATTTGGTGGTAGCCCACTAAATCCTGTCTTCCAGATATAGCAGCTGGTATTTTAGTTGAGTATCCCTAGGAGATGCCAGACAAATAATCAGATTATGCTCAGTAATTGCTAAGAAAATGACTAGGCCAGTAGCATTTCAAGTGAAAATGCTATGAATAGTCAACAATAATAGTGGATTTCCCAACATTTAAAAATGTGTATCTCAATGAAACAATAATAGGTTCCTGTCTGGGGTTCTTTCTCTAAAAAACGTGCCTCTGTCAAAAGGATTTTTGGCAATAGGATTAACTCTAACTCAACTCTCCTGCTTTTTAAATAGCTGTAGAAGGGCTCAGTAAGTGTTATGGAAATGATATGGATTCTGACAGACTTGGTTCTGAAACCTGAATCCACTGTTTATTAGCTCTGCACCTTGGACATTTAGTTTACTTCTTTGAACTTCAGTTTCCTTTCAAGAAAATTGGAATAATAATAAATACCTACCATGGTTTCAGGGAATATTATGTGACGAGATTACCATAAAGAGTTCAGCATTCTAACTGACTTAGAGGAGTGTCCTTTATCCTTAGAGGTAACTGACCCTGTATAAATTATCTACTCCAAAAGTTAAGCATTTTTTAAAAATATTTTACAAAATTATAAGGTGAATATGTAAAACAAATCCACTCAGCCATCTTTTATGTGTTTCATCACCAGAACACTATGAAAACAAACAAACAAACAAACAAACAAAAAAAACGTGTCTAGCATTCTGCTTTCAAATTGAGGAAACTGAGGCCTTTTAACGTTTAAAAAATTATCCCCAAATCCCCATAGATAGTAAGGTCTCATATCCTTCAGTTCAGGGCCATTTGTCCTACAATACACCATGTTCTATCTTACATTCAATTCAAATAATCTCTCTTAATGAATGAGGTCAAAAATAACCATCTTGTGGGGAACAATCTCCACGTGTATTTGCAAACCAAATGAGAAACTGGTTTCATATAGCTCTAGAAACTTTATTTACTTTAAAGATTTATTTATTTATTTGAGAGAGAGAGAAAAAAAGAGAGAGCAGGGGTGGGGTGGAGGGGCAGAGGGAGAGGGAGAGAGAATCCAAACAGACGGTGATGAGCACATAGCCCTCTAGAAACTTTAATACAGCTTTAATACAGCAATATATAATGTGATTTTCTTTTATTTATATTTTTTCATTATTATTGCCATGCTTAGGTATGGATTTTGGAGTCAAATCCCAGTGTCATGCCTGTCATTGATAGGACTTAGGGCATACTTATCTTCATAAGCCTGTTTCTTTATTTGTAAAATGGGGCAAATAATGTATCTTTATAGGGTTGTTACAAGAATTGAATTATATATATATATATATATATATACATTATATATATATATAGTATATATATATACATTATATATATATATATACATACACAAAACATTCAGCGTAGTGCTTGGATAGAATGGATATATACACACCCACACGTAATTTTACTAGGCACTCAAAACAGTCTTTAGATATTATTTATCATTGAAACATCTGTAACAAGCAAACAGATAACAAAATAACAATTATTATAGTTCCAAAAAAAATTAAGAGTGTTTCCTACCCTCTTTACAATAATCTGCATAATTACATTGCTGTCACTGTGTATAGGATGAGCATTTCAATTCCGTATTCTGTGCCTCTAATTGAGGAATTCTTGGTTTTAAAGGCTAAAGGATTATGTGGATCATGTAATGATACAATGAGTATCATCTTGAGTGAGAAGCAAATTAAAGGGTGAGAATGGGAAGGAGAATTAATAATGGCTAATACATAACTTAGCTGGCATAAGGCATACTCTGTGCCATTCCCTGTTCTGAGTACTGAGTTCTCCTTCTCCTTCTTCTTCTTCTTTTTCTTCTTCTTTTTTTTTAGAGAGAGAGAATCTTAAGCAGATCCCAGGCTCAGTGTGGAGCCGGAGGTGGGGCTCAATCTCAGGACCCTGAGATCATGATCTCAGGTGAAATCAAGAGTCCAACGCTTAACCAACTGAGCCACCCAGGTGCCCCAGTGAGTACTTTACCTCTAGTAAATTATTTAAGTATTCAGTACTGCACACAACCCTCTGAGGAGGTTTTTATTCATGTAATAATAATTTTACACACATAGAAATTAAGGCATAGAGAACCGTAAATCCAGTCTGAGATTATGCAGCTGGTAGGAAGCGCAGTCGGGATTTAAAGCCAAGGCGTTCAATTCTGGAGAGAGCTGGTAACTACTACACTAACTGGCCTTTCCAATGACAAAGCATTCTTGCATCAATTACCCATAATAATATCAAAGTATGCACTTATATAATTAAAACTACTGAAGGTTGGATCTTTTAAAATAATTGAATCTGACTTTATTAATCTCCTAATTATCTTTTTTTTTAAATCAAAGCTATCATCTTGTTGATTTTTTCCACTATTTTTTATTACAGAAGGATGGTCTCAGAAACTTTTAATTTTTTTGCAGAAATTGTTTTTCTGGAATGAAACATACCAGGTAACGTCTTCATTCTTTCATTTGTTCTCAGAGAGGGAGAAACTGTTGTGGCCCGGAAGCCACAGGAAGGGAAGAGGCAGATTCTCAAAGGCCATTCAATTGACTAAGAGACACCCTCTGGCAGGCACATAGACCTCTCAACCTCGCTTTCCTCTTAAATCCCCTGGAGATGGTAGGAAGGGATGATTTGGGGCCTGGGAGGAAGATAATCTAGGTTGTTCATTTTGTGCTGGAAGCATTTCTTCAGAGTTGAGCTGAATAATGAAATGAGGTTGCAAGCAGAATGTAGTCTCTGGACATTGACTTTGATGATAATGTTAATAATTTAAGTGTTGTAAGGGACTGAGTCTGGTGTTAAATAATAGAGGCCCTTTTTGGCCTACGTTTTTTTTTCTCCTTGGAATTTCTTATTTGCTAGGGAGAGAACACGATTTAGTAGGAAAAATTAACCTTGTGAACTTGTAATGGATAGCACTGTAAACGTTTAAAAACTTGCTTCTCAGTTATTTTTTCTTGAGTTATAAAATAGCTTTATGTAAATCACTACATAATTCTAATGCATTTTAGAGTCATATGCAGTTGATGCTGGAGAATACCATATTTTGATTCATCTCCTGACATTCTTCTTGATACATCTTGATGCCTACAATATATGTGGGATATTTCACAGGCTGTCTTAAAGGCAACATGCCCAGAAGAGAACTTGGACCTCCTTTCCCACTCGAAGTCCCCTCTACCAGTCTTCCCCCTCACACTTAATGGCACTACAATCCACTCAGTAATTCTTGCCCCAAAACTATGGAGTCAACCTTGACTCCTCCCTTTCTCTCCAATGCCACTTCCAATCCATCAGCAAATTTTCTCATCTCCATGACCTCTTTGGCATCTCCTTACCACCACCTTCATTGTTGCTGGGGTCTATGTCACACCTCCATCCTGTGAATGATGACACCAGGCTTCTATAGACTCCCTAGTGTCACTTTTACTCCTCTGTTTGACACCAAGAGTGGCCATTTTTTTTAAAAGAATAAATTACATCACCTTACTCACCCTGATTAAAACTCTCAGAAGATTTTCAATTAGGAATAGACTAAATTAAAAAAAAAAAAAAGGATGAGACTAAATTCCTTATATCCTATCAATATGTGGGCTTTTTAAAAATGATTTGGGCTCTCCTCTCTCTTCCACTCTCTCTCTTACTTTTCTATTTTACTCTCCTTACTTTCCAGACACCCTGGCCTTCCTTCCTCTTCTCAAACAGGGTAAGTTTTTCCCATTTCAGGACCAGTACACTGACCGTTGTCTCTGCCAGGATACAGTTTCTGCAGGTTTTTGCCCAATTCATTCCTTTTGATCATGCGTCTCTGCCTAAATGTAGCTTCTCCTGAAATGACCTCCCTGAGCACTGTCTCTAAAAGGGACGCTGGCACTATCCTTGACTCACTTTCATCATCTAAAGTTATATCATATAGTTTTAACTTTCTTATTTCCTGTAGTAGACCGTGTTTTCCAAAAATGACCCTACCATTATCTCCCATCTCACATGTTCTTCTCTCAATACCATTCCCCATGGGACGCCTGGGTGGCTCAGTCGGTTGGGCATCTGCCTTCAGCTCAGATCATGATCCCAGAGTCCTGGGATCGAGCCCCGCGTCGGGCTCCCTGCACAGCGGGGATTCTGATTCTCCCTCTGCCCCTCCCCTTGCTCATGCTCGCACACACTCTCTCTCTCTCAAATAAATAAGTAAAATCTTTTTAAAAATATAAATAAGTACCATTCCCCATCTGAAGCAGTCTAATTTCCCTCCCCTTGAGTCTGGGTGGGCTTATGACTTCTTCAACGCATAAAGTGCAAGCGATGCCATGTGACTTTTGAAGCTAGGTTGGAAAAACGCATGCACCTTCTGCTTGGTTCTCTTTGAAGGCTCACTGTCTGGACACTTCCTCTCAGAATCCACCTGCAGTACTGCGAGAGCCCATGTCACACAGAGAAGCCATAGGTAAGCGTGCTGTTCATCAGTTCTCAAGTCCTACCAGCTCAGGAGTGAGACGTGCAAGGAAAAAGCCTCCAGATGATTCCAGTCTCTAGCTTTTGAGTCTTCTGGGATAAGCCCCCAGATGTTGTGGTGCAGAGAGAAGCCATATTTTGTATGTAGAGGCTCTGGAGATAAGAGAAGTTCTCAGGTTCTATAGTGTTATGCATTATGTTCATAACTCAAGAAGCAGGATAGAGGGCACCTGGGTGGCTCAGTTGGTTAAGCGACTGCCTTCGGCTCAGGTCATGATCCTGGAGTCCCGGGATCGAGTCCCGCATCGGGCTCCCTGCTCGGCAGGGAGTCTGCTTCTCCCTCTGACCCTCCCCACTCTCATGTGCTCTCTCTCATTCTCTCTCTCTCAAATAAATAAATAAAATCTTTAAAAAAAAAAAAGAAGCAGGATAGAAGAATGGCTATGAGTGAGAACTCTGGCTGCTTCCATATCCGAGTGTTATTACTTTGTAGCTGTGTGACGCTGAACAAGTCTTTGCTTCAGTTTCCTCAATGAAATGGGAATAATAATCATTTCAATACTGATCGTATTAATCCCATCCTATCCTATCCATACCAATAAGCTTTCATGAGAATAGAATGAGTTAGTATAATCATAGTACTCAGAAGAGTTCCCGGAATATATTTCATACTACCGAGTACTAGGTTTTACCTATTACTATGATAGTTTTTTTCTCTACCTGTCTTCTTTTTTGCTTTGCAGCCAACTCCACTTTTATCTTATTTTTTCTCTTTCTTCTCATCTTTCATTTACATTTTCATACAAATTAAATACCATGAATTTCAATGAGGCCAAAATGCAAATTCTTTATACAATTTATTTCTGTTTTCTTTTGTAAGGGATACATTTCTCCTCTTTTAAATTCTGAGTTCTGCTTCTTTACTTTGGTGAATCTTAACATGGGTTCCCCTACTAAATGATAAAAATTCTATTCAGCCCAATATTTGTCCCTGAAAAAGAGTGAGATCATTCATTGATTACTTCAGTGTCTACATGTAATGGGTAAGAGCATAACCTCAGTTTTCTTATTTGTAGAATAGGAATCTTAAAATTTCTTCATAGTGTTTTTCTTAGAAATAAATAATATGATATATATAAAGTGCTAATTGCAATGCCTTGCATTTTTTAAAAAAAATCAATTAATATTAGGTTTTACTTACCATTCTTTTAGGAAACCCCTTTAAATCTTAGGTTTGATGTCTAGTTATTATGATAATAATCTAGTATCATGAGGATGGTGAAGAAAGTCCTAATTTCTTGGAGGATCCTAGCAGAGAGAATTTTTTTCTTCAAGATTTCTGCTCTGTTGGGCAAACCTTGTTCAAGTCTCATAACATGACTGGTGTCCTTCCAGATACTCCCCAGCTTCAATAATGAAAACCACATGTTTTAGAACAAGCTCCTAGACTGTCATTGTAGGCCTTTTGCTTGCTACAGTTACCAGAATTCCAAGAGCTGTTTTTTCCTCTTCCGAGTCATATTGAGTAGTTATTCATACAGTTATACTGACCAATTGGGAGATCACTGAGAGGCAGAATCAGATGCATACTTGTAGATCAAATTCTTTTCACATCCAGACTAGATAAGACCATGGCTGGGAAAGGAGGTGAAAAAGTAATTCTAATTGAAGCAGAAGGAATGATGAAGGTAAAGCTTGGAAGTATTAGAATCCTCAAGATGAGAGGGGGAAGATGAACCCAACCATTACAAAGACAGGAAGCTGAGCACAAGGGACTCAGCACCAAGCTTGTGATGTTCGTAGAACAGGAAAATTGGAGTGCGGAAACCACCAACTCACCCCTGGCTTGACTTGTCAATAACCTGTAGATGACATGAGACTTGGACATTGCTAGTTCCATAAAGCGGTGAATGTGGGACTTGCACTTTGGTATGAGAGTGGAAAAATTCACAGCACAACGAAGTGGAAGTAAGTAATGACAGGCTGGAATTTTTCTACAGTCCTGAGCAGTGATACAGATTCCTGTTCCACCGGTACTTTCTTCTTTTTCAAATGATATAATTGGTGAGGAAGAGTAGCATTATGGTCCAGTGACAACCAATCAAGAGGGTTTATATTTATATATTTATATTATATATATTTGCATACACTGATGGAAGGGTTAGTATGATGACACCATTTCCAACACTTTTGTATCCAATATATTCTGGATTTCCTGCCAGAGCATATTGTTTGAGGCAAATTAAAAATAATTTTTGCTTTTAAAAATAATATTAATGATCCTTTGTACTCTCTGAAGTCAGATTCTGATGCCTTGGTTGATAACACCATAATAATGGTTTAAAACTATTTTAAGAAATAAAATAATGCAGGAAGCAGAGATTATAAAATTATAAATAACGATATACAATCATATATATTATAGGTAACATATGTAATAAAACTATATGTTACAGTTTAACAATAGGTCCACAGCAAATAAGTAATTTTAAAGATTACACTCTTTGGTCTAATAGTTAGATTTTCTTAAAGCTGAGAATATAGTATCATATTGAAAAATTAAAGCATATGGAACAAACATATATCTCAAGTAACATAATCAAGGAGCAATATGAGAGAGAAAAATTTATTAAAGTGATTAAATACCTTATTGTAAAAACCGGAGCCTTTTAAAACCTACTATGAGGATGCGTAAGATAGGATATCTTTTTATTATTGCTTTTGATTGCTTGATGGTCAGTAATAATGCTTCATCATTGATAGAAAAGGAGATAAGAAAATTGTTTTTGAGATTGCTGCTTGAGTGGAATGCGCAATGAAAAAAAAAAGTTCTTTTTTTTTTTTAAAAGATTTTATCTATTTATTTGACAGAGAGAGACATAGCGAGAGAGGGAACACAAGCAGGGGGAGTGGGAGAGGGAGAAGCAGGCTTCCCGCCGAGCAGGGAGCCCGATGTGGGGCTCGATCCCAGGACCCTGGGACCATGACCTGAGCCAAGGCAGACGCTTAACGACTGAGCCACCCAGGCGCCCCGAAAAAAAGTTCTTGATAGATATCTGTAAGATATAGATTATTTCCACATAATGTACTACATAATTTAAATCATATATAATAGCCACCATGAAGACCATAGTATATTTTAACATAAACACATACTTTTAAAAACACGTGTTTGTAACATATATTCTGAGTTTAGATTTCTTAAATTGGAATGATAATTTAAGAAAAGGAGCAGAAATTGTAGTCATTGCTAATTAGTCTCCATAAAGAGTTTATTTTAAATTTAAAATGACATGCAACTCCTTAACTGTGTGTTTTTTTGTTGTTGTTGTTTAGTTTTGTTATGTTTTTCATATTATTGTCTCTGTTCTTTTTGGAAGAAAAGATGACTGACAGGTGCTGGACCGAGAAAAGCCCATTCAAATATAAACACTGCTGTCTGTATTTGGCCTAAGATAACGGTTGCAACCCGATAACATGGCAGGAGTAACAATTTTCTGCTTTTATGGACTGTTTCCAGCTATAATCATAATAGGATCACTGATCACAGAAAATATTATCTTCATTCAACTATCCATCCATCATTAATCCATCATTATTTCAGCAAATCTGTATTAAGCACTTACTATAGGTAAAGTGGAGCACAGTTCCTGGGGACACTGAGTTTGAATAGTTTAGAATCGACTAATATTTTTCTAAATTATCTATTACTACTACTGGTCAATTCACATATTTATACAAATTTGGGTGTGTTCAAGCCAGGTACATAGAGGAAATACTGGTTTCATGAACATGAAAGATTATCTTCATCTTTCTATTTTTGGCTGTGGCTTGTCTTTAACTAAATAGGTAATTCTGGTTTTGTTTGTTTTCAGTATAGAGTTTCCTTGTACTTTATTTATTTTGTTATAATTCTCTCCTAGAATTCAATATTTTCTTTTATGTTCTTGAATGCAGTAAGCAGGTAAATGTGTCCGTAACTGGAGGCTCTGGTGGTTTATTTCTGTTGTCGTTTCTTCTAGTTTCTGGTTCAAATACTTTTATGGACATGTTTTTTACTTTGTTTTTCTAGTTATTCTTTAATCATATCTGCATGCTGTATTTGTAAAATTGTCTGTAGAAATAATTGTAGAGTATTTCTAAATTTTGCTCCTGCCAGGTACTTGGGGGCGATAGCAATCTGGGATCACCTTAACAGAATTTCAGGACTTGACCTCTGGAGCAGAGATGCAGTCCCCGCAAAGAATTATCTACTTTTGGTTTACTTTATTGTGAAGGTGCTTCTCTTTCAGGTCTCAATCCACATAAAGAGATTTTTGGCAGGATCTCACCTTGTCAGTCCTGGATTCCAGCACCTGTCTTCCTGGACACTTTAGGTTGTCAGAAACACTACTTAGTCTTTCTTCTATGAAGCCATCCTTTCTAGAGTCAGCAAATGTCTTCGGAGGAAGAAAAAAGCCCCAAAGCTGGACACACGTCCACGGGCCTCTCCTCTACTGGAATCTGATCCATTTATTTTCCATTATCATGTTAGCTCTCTGAGACCTTTACACAGGCTTTTTTTTTCCAAGTTGCCCTCACTGGGAAAGCCAAGAAAAATTTCCTAACCTATTATTATTATTTTTTTTTAAAAGATTTATTTATTTATTTGAGAGAGCAAGAATGAGAGAGAGTACATGAGAGAGGGGAGGGTCAGAGGGAGAAGCAGGCTCCTCGCTGAGCAGGGAGCCCGATGCGGGACTCGATCCCAGGACTCCAGGATCATGACCTGAGCCGAAGGCAGTCGCTTTAACCAACTGAGCCACCCAGGCGCCCCCCCTAACTTATTATTATTAAAAGCAGAATCCATTTGTATGTTTTTAAAAATAACTTAATTTGAATTAATATTCAGATTTCACTACATTCTAAAAAGGACTTAAAAACAACTGAAGTGAAATGATTTGGGGAGAGTGATTTGCACAAATTAATTGTAAAGAAAATGCATCAGAGATATATTTTTAAATTGGTTCATTATAAATATGTTCTAAATATAGTCAGACATCTGTCTCCAGTGAAACCCATAGGGAAAGGAGAAAACAAAATAAATAAAACAATTTAACATAATAACCACCACCACCACCGCCGCCACCACCACCACAACAAAAAACAATGAGGAAAGACTTGGCACAGAAAAGAATCATGTGAGCTCTGGGATATGAGAATTGTATCTGAGGACAGATTCTCCTAGGCATAAACCTATAATGATCAAGACCATATTAAGGTTTCAAGTTGAACACTAACGAAAGTGGTCTGACATGCAGGTACTTTGCCAGAGGCATAAGTGGAGGAGAAGGATTGAGAGAAGGGTGGTGTCCAGAAGGCTGGTGAATATTTCTGAAGCTAATCGGTTCAGGTCTAGATACACTGGAGCTGAGACTATATTCAGAGGCCTAGTAAAGAGTCACCCCTTGGAAAAGAGGAAAGCTAGCAAAATCTAAGCAAGAACTTGCTCCTCATATTTGCTAAGTGGGTAAAGAAACTGCAATTAAACCATGAGTTGGGAAGGAAATCTAACTATAGGTACAAGGAAAACATATATGAAGAAAGGAGAATGCATTTTGATAAATAAGCAGATCACCTGGGGTAATGGTCCAGACTCCCTGGATACTAGACTTCAAATTCCTACCTCCTTGGGTGGGTAATGTTCTAAATATTCTTTCAGGATCTGTTAGGATTGGCTCAGGCAGTGCACAGGGCTATGTTTGCAGATGATGGCCTCCTTAACTAAAGATGAGCAAAGTGGGAGGAGGCAAGGTAGCAAAGTCATATCTCCTCACTCCATAAACACACACACACACATACACATTAGTTTAAAAATGAGGTTCATCCTTCCACCTAATGTCTTTATACTGCTTTTAAATTTTGTTTATATTTTTCAATATGTCTAATTATATATTTTATCCTCATATTCCATGAACTATGTACAATAAATGCTTTCTGTGATATCAGAATTGCCAGAAATTGAAACTCCGTTACCTTAAATTTTTGTTTAAATAAGGAAATGGCAGAAAAAAAACATCTTTCGAAAAGAGAATAAACACTTCAAGAATAGATTGATTTCAATCTGACAAGGGATGCTGGCTATTTCTTTTTAAAAGCCCCACTGAAGGATTTATAATGAATATATTTGAAACACAAGTCACAGTCATGTGACTCGCTGCTCCAATCTTGGTGGTGTGAATGAATATTAATGACCAATTTTGCTAGGACAGATAAAAGTCATATGACCTTATGACAAATATTTACTCTCCCCTTACATACATGCCAGTATAAAATAAACTACTGTCATTTCAAAATGAAAGGTGAAATTAAGTAGCTTCACATTTGTTAGCTGAAGGTTCACATCTAGTACTTGCTTCTCGATATTTAAGCCTGATTTGATGCAAGTCTTTAATCACCAAATTTCCAGATCTTTATTTACCTTTTACTCACTGTTTGAGGTTATAACTCATACAAAATTCTCTTAAATTAGATATCCTTTTCAGCAACTTTCCTAGATTCCCATGGTAAATTTACTTTTGTCTTGAACAGACTCAGTCAGAAAGCATCCCACAGTTTTACCTTATTTAGCAAGCATCTTGTAAATCAAATGCTTTGCTTTCTTCTGCGACCCAAAGATACTGAATCATGTCTACTATTTGGAGATTCAGACATTTGGTAGAGGCAGGAGGGAGAAAACTCAAATTTGGATTCATATTAAATTTTTTCAAATACACTTTCCCCGAAGGTATTCTCAGACACTTTTTCCCTCCAAGTTCTCTAAACCTTGGAATTAACCTCTGTTAATTTAGATCTATAGGCAATGGAATGAAATGGTGACACATTTATTGAAAACCTACCATATAAATGTCAGGCTTTGAGTTTAAGCCCTGGATGGTAATTCTTAAAAAAATCTTCATAACACTTTCAGGAAATAGAACTATCTCCTGTATTTTTTTTAAAGATTTTATTTATTTATTTGACAGAGAGAGAAATAGCGAGAGCAGGAACACAAGCAGGGGGAGTGGGAGAGGGAGAAGCAGGCTTCCTGCCGAGCAGGGAGCCCGATGTGGGACTCGATCCCAGGACCCTGGGATCATGACCTGAGCCGAAGGCAGACGCTTAACGACTGAGCCACCCAGGCGCCCCTATCTCCTGTATTTCACATAGAAAGAAACGGACATGCTTTTTTTTTTTTTTTAAAGATTTTATTTATTTATTTGACAGAGAGAGACACAGCGAGAGAGGGAACACAAGCAGGGGGAGTAGAGGAGGGAGAAGCAGGCTTCCAGCCAAACAGGGAGCCCGATGCGGGGCTCGATCCCAGGACCCCGGGATCATGACCTGAGCCGAAGGCAGACGCCTAACGACTGAGCCACCCAGGTGCCCCACGAACATGCTTTTGATTTATAAACCACTTAGAAGAAAACATAGGATATTTTTCTCCAAAGATATTGGGTATGAAAATTTTTCCTTAAAAAGGCACAAAGAAAGGAAAAGATTGAGACATTAGCTACCTAAATATCACTGGAGTGAACTAAATCATGACAAATTAAATTGCTGAGAATATATTTATAACATCTAAAATATATAAAAATGTTAATATTGAGAATATTCAAGAAGGTTCTGCAAACTAATAATGAAGGGATAGTCATTCTAATAGAATGACGAATGAAGGCTTTGATTAGGCAATAGACAGAGGAAGAAGCCTAAATGGCAAGCAGACATGAAAATATGCTCAATTTTACTAATAATTAAGAAAATACAACAAACAACAAAGTAAAATATATTTTGTGCATATCAGATTGGTAAAGTTATCTTAAATTTGATAATTCAGTATGTTGATAAATGTACTTTGAAGCACAATCTGGAAATATCAAAGTTGAAGATGCATATTCCAAATGAGGTAGAAAATTCACTTTTAAGAATTTGTCATAGGAAAATTTTATTACATCTGTAGAAGATGTATGTGGATGTTAACTGGAGCACTTTTTATTTTTTTAAAGATTTTATTTGTTTCAGAGAGAGAGAGAGTGAGAGAGAATGACAGAAAGCACGAGAGCAGGGAGGGTCAGAGGGAGAAGCAGACTCCCTGCTGTGCAGGCAGCCTGATGCAGGACTCCATCCCGGGACCCTGGGATCATGACCTGAGCTGAAGGCAGACGCTTAACCAGCTGAGCCACCCAGGCGCCTATGGAGCACTTTTTTATTACAAAAAACTAGAAACGATCTCAAAACTTATCACTAGCAGAACAGATGAACATTTATACATAAAAGGTAATTATCTACAATAGTTAAACATGAATTAATCAGATCTACATGTTTAAATGTGAATGGATATTTAAAAAAAAAAAAAACAATGTGGAGGGGAAATTGCAACTTAGTATCATTTATAGAATTTTCAACCAGAGAGTGAACATACATACTTTATGGATGCAGAGGTAGAAACCATGCATGACAACTGAATTGGGTAAATGAATGCTAGCTGATGTAACAAACACAGAAGTTCATTTATTGCTCCTATAAAGGCCCAAATGGCACACATAGTTGGTGACCAGACCCCCCCACCCCAGGGTGATGACTCAGGAGAGAAGCCTGAAATTGCTTTAAGCTGGTAATTGCTAATTACAATTCTACATACTTATATTTCATTTACTATATGCCAGACACTTTTCTAAGTATATTACATGTTTTAACTTATTTATTCCTCCCAATACCTCCAAGAGGCAGGTACTATCATTATCAAGCCCATTTTCTACATTAAAAAATGGAACCATAGAGAGATTAAAGGATTTGCTCAAGTTCACGCAGCTACTATGGTTTAGGCCTGGGATTTTTAACTTACGCAGTCCACCTACAATGTGCTCAACCATTAAGGTATCTTGCCTACTGCTAATATATTTACTATTCACTATGATTCCTATTCTATCATAACAAATATAAACATGGTATGTATAAGAAAATTTCGAATACAAGCCACAATCGCCCTTAGCCTTTTTTTTCATAGGTTTATTGAAATTCTCCCTTCCCAACAGCAATGAAGATAAGAACAGCATAGAGATAAACTTGGCAAATGGTCGAAGAGAAAGAGAAGAGACACAGAATAAAAAGAGGTATACCAGGGTGCCTGGGTGGCTCAGTCGTTAAGCGCCTGCCTTTGGCTCAGGTCATGATCCCGGGATCCTGGGATTGAGTCCCGCATCGGGCTCCCTGCTTCTCCCTCTCCCACTCCCCCTGCTTGTGTTCCTGCTCTCCCTCTCTCTCTCTCTCTCTGTCAAATACATAAATAAAATCTTAAAAAAAAAGAGGTATACCAAACAATTACAAGCTGCTAAATTTTACTTTGTATTCAGTTTAATTTAAAGGAAGACTTGTTGATGGCTTAGTTGTGCATAAAATATTCAGTATCATTAGACACTCAGGTTAAAGAAAACGAAAGATAAAAAGTTTTATTCATTATTCTGCCTTGGTTAACTCCTTTTTCTCTTATGAGGGACATTTTAATGGTTTAGGATTTGCTGCGAAGTAACTAAAACTTTGAATAAAATGCAATCACAGAGAAGAAAAATGTCTGCCACATAATTAGAGCTGGTGAAACATAAATTCCTTCAGATTTTGCCTCAGCAATTCTTTACCTTTTTTTTCTTCTTTTCCTTTGGCTGATTAGTTTTGCAGTCTGTGGTTTGTTTTCACTCATTAAATACTCTCCATATATTTCTGAGAGTCAGTTAAGTTTTTCACCAATCTATAAAGTAACTTATTTCTCACACTTCACTTTCTCCCTCTTCACAAAGACCTGGGTACAGATTTTGTGATTGTTTTGCATGGTCTTTATATGTGTAAATTGAAGATAACTATCAGGCCTCTCAATTAAAGGAACGTTTGCCTAGAATCTTCCTCTGACTCTGGCCTCAATAGAGAGCTATTGATTTGGGGATTACAGTATTTTGATTTGGCTTTTAATGAGATGGAAGAACATGTCCAGGAATTACACTTACCCATAATTGACAGCTGATTTTTTAAAAGCTGTTCCAAGAATGAATGAACCCCTATATTTACTTACCTTGATTGGATTACTTCCAGGTGAAGTATCTATAATATATAAAACCTTTAGACATTTTCCCACAATGATCTGTTGAGTCTTTTGCATCTGCACAAAGAATATCATGACTTTATTTTAGCCACTACTTTTGCAGAAAATAAATATTTTATTCAATAAATCATTTCTCTAAGGAATTAACCAACATATATAAACATTCTTCAGGCAGGACTGAAAACTCCTTGCACCTTTGATTCAAGCTTTATTGCTTATTTACTTAGTCTGATGGGAATAAGCCTTTTCTTTTATGCTTCAAAGAGAGAAAAAGAGATTTTTTAGCTTTCTTGGGAAGAAAGGAGTTTTTCTTCACATTTGTGTAGAAAGAAGTTTGTGAGGGACAGGACATTCTCTGAAGGCTGTCAGAGAGATCATAGAGATGTCAGAGCCTGGGAAGGGATAGCTGAGTGTTTGCCAGGGAAGTGGTCTATTTGGGCACAAGTTTGAGAAGCGAAGTTATGAATTGGTTGCAGATAGAAGCTGGCAAGCAGGAGAAGCAAGAATTAATTTATATTGACATTTCAGGTTATCCAAATACCACAACAAGACCATTAGTATTCTTTTGTGGCCATCGGGGAGGCGATGTCAGGGTGAAATTTTACTTAGGCTAATAATATTGATTTTTTGGGGGGGTGTTCTTTAAATATGAGAGAAAGGAAAGATTACTTCTGTCGTGGTTATATTCACAGACCACGGGAATTTGGGTATGAAGTTGATGTTTATTCCCTTTGTTTGATTTTTGCATTATCACCTTCAAACATGCCTTTCAATTTCACCTGGTTTCAGTAACTTCACCTCATTTTCATATTTTCCATTAGGGCTATTTTCTAATTTATGATTAAATATACACAGATTAATTTTTCAGCAAATATTCATTGAGTACTCATTATATGTCTGCACTACGTTAGGCACTGAGGATACAAAAATAAAATTTGCATCAGCCTTGAAGGAATTTATAATCTTCTCAGGGAGAAAAGGTAACAAGTGCTCAAAGAGAAGTATGGTAAAGTGTTGTGAATATTTCAAAGAACAACAGTGTATTTGCTGCCTGATGGTTTGGCACCCTAACTTCAGAAGGGAGGTATTGAGCTGCACCCAGGAGGAGGGGAAGACAAGAGGTGAGCTGCCGAGAAGGAAGTTAGTCACAGCTGTGTCCTCTGGGTCCAGATGCCAGAACTTTAGAGTCCCACAATGCCTTGTGCCACACCTGTGTCAGTATGTGATGGAGCCTTCTCCCCTGGGGCCAGGGGACACCATCTCAAGTTCATGGCTTATACATCCACTCAACCATTTCTTCTGCTCTCATGAAAGTTCCTATCACTTTCCCAGAGTTTACCAGGGAGAGCAGATGCACAGGTCAGCCCTGCCCTCAGATACACCCTAGAGAAGGCAGACCAGTGTCTAATCCGTAGCTCTTTTCTTCCCTTCCCCTTCCTTTTCCAGCTTTTAGGATGGAAGACATTAATTTATGGTGGCAATACCTTCCATTTACATCCTGATACCTCCTGGCCCTAAATTTAGAAAAATCTAAATACCTAAGTTTTTAAAACTGAAATCCATTTCTTGAGTTTCCTGCACCAATAAATGCACGTGATTAAATAATAGGAGGATGGGGAAACATGAAACTATGAGAATAATAGCGTTTAATAATTCAGAAAATCATCCCCCTAGACGTGTTTTTGTGGGATGAAGGGGATTGAGGAAGGAGGCTGAGAATTGCCCTGGGTTGCTGATATAAATGTCTCCCTTGTTACACTGGGTAGAACAAGGGAAAGAAAAGTATAAACAAAGTACTCTGAAAGTATCCAAACGTGGAATGTAAAAGCAGGGAAAAGAGAAGGGGTGTCTCAGGAATGACTTCCCTCCTAGGAGAGGCTGCTTTTTAGCCTTATTATCCCATTTTACATGTGAGAAAAACTGAGGGTCAGAAACTGACTTCCTTAAAGATGGCCATTTGTGTTTTCCCATCTAAAGATTATATAAAGTAATATAAAAATTACTTTGCATTGTTGAGACAATGGTGGAACCTGATCTTTTCTAGTATAAAACAAATATATTCTAAGTTTTCACTATATGCTGTCTTAGACAGAGATTTAAGGGGCTGTCTGTGATAAAATATAAGCAGACTAACATTAGTCTGTGCCAGCCTAATTGTTTCCCCCCCCCCAATCCCCATTGGCTGTTCTGGAAAGAGGATCTTATTTAAATGCCACACAATATTTATCCAAACAAAGATCATAACTCTGCCAGGCAGAAATGAAAACTCTATTGTTTCCAGAGGCCCCAAATGAAAGCTTTCCATGAGAAATTTCACTCTCTAATTACAGGTAATTTTATTATAATTTTGTTTAGATCATTGTGGTGTCAGATAAAGTTTCAATATTTGCTAAAATCAGTTTAAATGCACTGGCATAGCCCATGTCCCTGTGATGCATTTCTTTTTAAAATCAGTGTTTGCTTTTCAGGGCTTATCTGCAATAGCCACAGTCTTTATTTCACAAAGCCATTAAAGTAAAGGCATTTCAAAGGGAAGGCAGCTATAATAGCAGGGACCTAGATTTCATTATTAGCATAATTCAAAATTATTTTCCAGTTCCAAACAAGCAAAAAAAAAAAAGGCATTTTACAGTTACTCCAGCATTTCTGCCTCCATAATAGAATGTACTTAGCTCTATTATAACACTTGCCATCTTGTGCTGGGATGTTTATTTACATCTTGGTTTCCCTCACCAGGCTGAGAGCTTCAAAGGCAAGAATTGAATTGTATTCTCTTTTTTAGTCCTCCTAAGTGCCTCATACAGTGCTGACCACATTGTTGGGGCTCAAGAAAGATGTTTTATATAAAATGGTGATACAGACATACATTAAAGGAAATCATGCACCTGTTTACTTAAAATAAAACTCTGATTTCTCTTTTTTTAAGATTTTATTTATTTGAGAAAGAGACCGAGAGAGAGAGAGAGAGAGAGAGTGCGCGCGTGCAGGAGGTGTGGAAAAGGGGGGATTCGTGGGGGGGAGGAGAGGAGAGGGGTAGAAGGAGAGGGAGAAGCAGGCTCCCCGCTGGGCAGGGAGCCTGATGAGGGCTAGATAAGGGGGTCAATCCCAGGACCTGGGATCATGACCTGAGCCAAAGACACTTAACTGACTGAGCCACCCAGGTGCCCCTAAAACTGATTTCTTAAAGGATGCAGAATCAACTAAATTTTGAATTCTGCTAAAAGGAAATTGGTACATCTGTGCTGATAAAATTTGAGTTGTTTCAGCAAGAAATAATCTTGTTTCTTATAAGAAAGTTATTTATATTTTCTGTGAATTGAACGTTCGTAGGAAATGAAAGATACTGAGGTCCTTTATATAGGTGAATTTCCTAGTGTTTATTTGATAATTTTGAAAATCCCTGTTTTTTTTTTTTTAAAGACAAGGCCTTCTGCTGGAAAAGTTTATTATAATAGTGATTTAAAAACAATACTTTGCTCTACTTTTCATTGACTCGGTGAACCCTTTTGAATTTTTACTCTACTGTACATCTGTAACTATGCTAAATACTTATGATAAAAAGATAAATGCTCCCTGCCCACAAAAATCTCCTAGTCTAGCTTGTGAAACTTGGCATATAACAAATATAAAAGATGAGAAGGTGAATATTAAAATAGAAATAGAAATCAGTTCCAAGGGAGCACAGCAGTCTGGTAAAGATTGTGGTAGAGAAGGACATAGAACCAGAAAAGACTTCACAAAAAGCTCAAGTTTAACATATCATCAGCTCCCCAGGGAGTTTAATACTCCACCTGGCTATAGGTTAGTAAATGGTAGCCTCAGTGTTTGACGCTAGGCAAGTGTGGCTCTGAAGTCCATTCTCTTTATACTCCACTTGTCCCATTGTTTTCCAACCCCACAATAGAATGACCCTTTCAAAGTTAGTCCAATTTCATATACAGTTTGTACAGTGTAGGATGGTTTCTTTATGTGATGTATTTTCTGCATCATTTCCTATATTTTCCCTGTTTTGGCACTGAGTCAGCAACTCCATGAGCATGGGGCACTGTAGACCCAAAGAAATGGTAGAAACATGATGACGAATGATAAGCACATAGTATTTCCTAATAAAAGGAAAAGATGTTAACCACATATACATATAACCACATATATACATATTAAACCACATATATACATATATGGAACATATATGGGGGTGCCTGGGTGGCTCAGTCATTGGGTGTTGGCCTTGGGCTCAGGTCATGGTCCCACAGTCCTGGGATCGAGCCCCGCATCGGGCTCCCTGCTCATCGGGAAGCCTGCTTCTCCCTCTCCCACTCCTCCTGCTTGTGTTTCCTCTCTCACTGTTTCTCTCTCTGTCAAATAAATATATAAAATCTTAAAAAAAAAAAAGAATGGAACATACATGTTACAAAATTCAGATGAACAATGGGTGCATTACTTACACTTTATAACTTTGTTCTACTGTAAAACAAGCCATGTGCTATCAAATGGGAATGTGTTCTATGAACCACTATCCAGTTTACAAGATGAAATTACTATGTGGTAGGTGAAAACTTTCTTCTCAAGTTCAGTGAAAAATGTTATGAAGTTAGGATTCTCAAGCATATGCAAGATAGAAAGTTATTATTTAGAGGGCTAGACCAATACCAAGGGGAAGAAGTACTGATTTTCACTCTGTAAACATTGACTGACAAATTTAAAAATCCTATGGAATTTTGTAAACACTAAGACTACTTGTATTGCAAAACTCAATCACCAACCCATTCCATTCTCTCTTCCATCTTGTATAAAGAAGAGCTCCATTTTTTTTTCAGGCAAAGTTTTATTTTGTGATTTCAAAAGTGCTGCACAGAAAGCCTTGGATATTTTTATTTGTATGTAGTGGAAAATTGATCAAAATTAGATTCTTACTAACTCCTAATTTCAATAAGTTACTTTTTGTCATACTATATGTTGCTCTCCAATTATGTGTTGTTACTGAGTTGGTAAGAACCTTGAGATTAGAGGTGTCATGGTACCTAAAATGATCTTCTAGCTGGTTCCGACTATAATAAAGAAGTCTTTTGAAATGACAAACCCCTATACAGATGCAAGATTTCATTAAACTGTCATGATTTGAACAAGCTTACGTATTTTTTAAATGATTAGAAATATTTTGTAAAAGAAGTCTTACGGTCTTTCAAAATGATGTTGTCTTCTAAATCTGTATTTTGTTAAACACATACACCTTTAGTCTTTAAAGGTATAATGGACTGAATATTTATGCTTCCCTTCCTCAAATTCTTATGATGAAACTCTATCCCCCAGTGTGATGGTATTTTTTTTTTTTTTTTTTTAAGATTTCTTTATTTGAGAGCGAGAGAGAGGAGGGGAGGGAGAGAGAAAATCTCAAGCAGACTTCCCGCTGACTGCGTAGCCTGAGTAACCTGACGCGGGGCTCGATCCCACAACCTTGAGATCATGACCTGAGCCAAAATCAAGAGCCAGAGGCTGAACCCACTAAGCCACCCAGGTGCTCCCCCCCACCCCCACCAGTGTGATGCTATTGAGAAGTGGGGCCTTTGGGCGGTAATTAGGATTAGATGAAATCATGAAGGTATTCTTAGCAATTCTGAGCGAGCTTTTTTCCTTTGCTCTGCTGTCCACCATGTGAGGACGCAAGGAGAATTTGCTAGTCTCCAACCTGGCAGAGGGCTCTCACCAGAACTCCACTCCGCTGGCTCTCAGCCTCTAGAACTGTGATAAATAAATTTCTGTGTTTATCAGCCATCCAGTTTATGGTATTTTATTACAGCAGCCAAGGTGACTAAGCAAAAACGTCACTGTCAAAAGGGAAAAAAAAAGGTTTTATAAAGCTGAATGCATTTTTGTCAGACATTCCTGCTGTATCGTGCAAGTTTGTGTCGTCCCCAGAAGCTGAATAAGTGGTACTGTTCCCGTGGCCCGCGGTGCCCTTTTCCTCCAGGCAAAATCCTTACTCCTTGAGGTATAGGTCACGTGTTTTTTACAATGTCAAGTCTTCTCTGCTTTCTCAAGGCAGATTTAGTTTCATCTCCTTCTGGGCTTCATTGCACTCAGTATCGTGGAGTATTTCAATTAATCTGGGTGGCTGAGCAGTGCTGTACTGAGCAAGTGAAAGTACGGAAGTCAGAAAAACTGGCGTGCAAAGCCTAGCTGAGCTCACTACTACTTGGGCCTTCCACTTAATCCCCCTGAGTCTGAAGTTCTTCACTGGGCAAAGGGAAACATATACCTACTCTGCTGAGTTGTTGCACTGAAGCTAAAATAATCTAATATACATACCTGGTCCAGCCGTGGCTGGCATGTGGCAAACACTAAATAAATGTCATTTTCCCTTTAGTTTTCTGTCTCTGTCACTGCTGTAAATGAATTCCTGCTGGACAGGAAATGCTATTTATTCATCCATATAACCCCAACCTCCAGCACTGAGCCTCACATATGCTCAATGAGTCTCAATTTCATATAAGAATAAAAGGTAGCTTCGGCAGATAACTTGGTCATGGTTAGGGAGGATATAGAGTTTCTTGCGGTAGTGGTATTTTTCTTAAAGGAATTTGAACTAATTTTCCATTTTATTATTTGGGTAAATGAGGCAGCAAGGAATTCACTTAACAATAGAAGCTAATATCTAATTTCTGCTTGTTTTCTGCCCACTAGGCATCTCTCTATTGAATGGGCCTTTTAAAGAAACACTATTGATGGTAAAGCCCATAAGCAGGGGCATCCTTCTCTTTCCCCTGTAGTAATCACTTTCCTAATACCATTTACTTTCAATTAAAAGGACTGATGAGGAGCATTTTTATCTTGAGAACACAAACTAAATCCGGTCTCAAAGTCACTGTCAGCATTTTTTTTTTTCATAAATGTTCCGCTACTGATGAGAGAGTGGGGTCAGGGTGCTCTACAGGACAGAAAGGAACAGTATTTGTCTCCTTCGAGAAAGAGGCAACCTCAAAAGAGAAGTCTTTTAAAAGATATTCGCTTGTTTCTTATCCATAGAATTTTATAACTAGAAGGAAACTTAAAGATAATGTGTCTCAGATCCTTCATTTCACAGATAAAGAAAGTAAGGTTTAAAGATGTTCAGACTTGCCGAGGGTTCTTATGCTGTTGGTTGATAGAGGGAACCCTGAAACAGAGGTGCCTTGAGTCTCAATCTATTATGGTGTGTGTATGTGTGTGTGTATGTGTGTGTGTGTGTGTGTATCCCACATATATGTATGTGTATATAATTTTGTCTTTCAAATACAGTTATTTCTCTCTCAAAATTTTCCCTCCTAATTCTATATTCACTGGGCTCACATTATAAATGTATCTATATTTGCTGTGTGTACACCCTGGCAGAATAGCAGGTTTGAGGCTCCAGAATGCACTATTTTTGGAAAGCTGGTATGGGATAAGCAACTAGTCTTAGAAAACCCATAATTATGAGAAAACACATAATGCACATGTCGATTATTTGTTGACTTGAATAAGAAAGAAAGAAAATGCATTTGTGCCCACTTGGTATTCTTATTGTTTCAACTTGTAGAAATCTATCTGTAGGAAGAGTTACTGTTTTCAAAAGTAATGTTTCTTTTAAAATGCAGAAGAGAAAACACCTGATATTGGAGTGCCTGGATAGCTCAGTCTGTTAGGATTCTGCCTTCGGCTGGGGTCATGTCCTGGGGTCCTGTGATCCAGCCCCTCATTGGGCTCCCTGCCCCAGGTGGAGTAGGCTTGTCCCTCTCCCACTGCCTCTCCCCCTTGCTCGTGCTCTCTCTCTCTCTCAAATGAATAAATAAAATCTTTTTAAAAAAATAAACACCTGATATTGACAAATGACACAACTCTCTTTTTTGGGGGGTTGCTAATCCTATAGCCAACTTTTTTTTTTTTAAAGATTTTATTTATTTATTTGAGAGAGAATGAGAGACAGAGAGCATGAGAAGGAGGAAGGTCAGAGGGGGAAGCAGACTCCCTGCTGAGCAGGGAGCCCGATGCGGGACTCCATCCTGGGACCCCAGGATCATGACCTGAGCCGAAGGCAGTCGCTTAACCAACTGAGCCACCCAGGCGCCCCCAACTTTTTTTTTTTTTTAACACGAAACTACAATGCTTCTTTTGGGGACATATTTTGGCCACTTGTGTTTCAGGTCATCTAATGCTCTTAAACTGAGCTAATCAGTATCCAAATACCAGCAGCTTTGGTATCGCCAGGAACTTGTTAGAAAGGCAGAGGCTGAAGCCCCAGTTCAGACCTACTAACCCAGAAACTGCACTTTTAACAAGATTCCAGGGCCCTTGTAGGCATCTTAACATTCAGGAGGCACGGCTCAGCCTGTCTTAATCTCCTGCTCAGCCTCATCAAAGGGACTGACTCCCTTTTTAACTGAGTCATTCTTAAGGCTCTGAGGAGACACAAAATGTCAGTGGCAGAACAATCCCTTCAGAAAAACAAACCAAATGGCCTTTTGGTTTCTTCCCTGAGCTCCACCCCTTATGTCCTTATAATTGGTCGAGGGCAGGCCACTGCCTGTGAGTTACAGACACAGAGAGACATAAACATGGTGCAATGAACCTTTTCTCTTAGTCCTCATCCTGCTTTTCATTTGGTGCCTGAAAAAGGTTAAAATGGTTGCTATACGCTCTGCTTTCTCTTTAGACCTTAAAACTGATGGTTATTGCTCTTTGCCTCTACTGATGTTGGCAATCCTTACATCACCACTAAATTCATCTGGAAGTCTCCACCGTCACATATGAAGAAGCCAAGTGTAACAGGTTTAGGGAGCGACTGGGTAGGGAGATCGGTAACGTCAACTAAGGATGAGGAAAACCTTTTAGGACAAATATTTATATTTTTCTGTAATGGTCACACATAGTTTCCAAAGTATGTAGTCTTTACCCCATTATGTTATAACAGAAGTACCCTTTAGAGTAGTTTAAATCTCAGAAAATGCCCATCTTTCATTGCAGTCATGGGATGGTGTTCTCTATTGTCATTGTATATATACTATATATATATATATATATATATATATATAGTAATCTATGAGAATTAACAAATTGAAAGTGGTGATGGTTATCACAAGAGTCATGAGATCCCCTAAGAATCTTAACTCATTTTAGAAAATGGGCCATTAAAAGAACTTCTTTAAAAGATAAAAAAGGGGGCACCTGGGTGGCTTAGTTGGTTGAGTGTCTGACTCTTGTTTTCACCTCAGGTCATGATCTCAGGGTTGTGAGATGGAGCCCTGCTTAGTGGGGAGTCTGCTTCCCCTCTCCCTCTACCCGCCCCCATGCTCTCTCTCTCTCTCTCAAATAAGTAAATAAATCTAAAAAAAAAAAAAAAACTACATTGCCATTCCAGCACTTGTGGAATATGACTTATGTCATTTATTACCCTTCCTAGATAATTTTTATGGGTGATCAATTCCTTCTTATTGGACCAACCACTTATTGGCTCTGTGATGCATAGCAAATTACCTAAATGTTCTGTTTCAAAGTTTCCCTTATCTGGACAAGACAGTCATAAAACATGCTTCCTCTCAAATTTTATGTTCATGAATTTTAGCGATTGTTATGATTAAAGACATCCAAAGTCAGAATAAATTATATATCATAATTAAAAATTGTAATTTAATTTAATAAATCCTCCTTGCCCGAAATCAGATCTGTTTACCCTGATTTTTAAATTCCCTGCTTGGGACACTGGTATTACATATTTTGACACGTCAGAGAATTTTATTCATTGTGAGAATCTTTCCTGCTTTTTGTAGAAATGTAGGCTGAGAAGGTGCTGATGACTTAATGAAGTGCATCGCTTTTCAAATAAAGTTAAAAATCCACTTGCTTTTAATTCAATCAATTCTAAGTCATTCCTCCATGTTAGGTAGTCTTATTTGGAAAAAAAAAATCATAACCAACAACCTTCTTGCTCTTTCACACCCTTAAAATATGATAAAGTTTTATAATTCCTTCTATCTTAATCAAATGTTATGCAATTAGCAGCTTTCTTTAGGGGGTTATTCACATACACGGATATAGTTCAGGTGCAAAGTTACCTCATCGATAGAGAGAGATTATGAAATACTCATCTTTTATTTTCACTAGTGACTGGGTAGCTCTAGGGCGACAGAGAGGGAGTGCTTTACTTCTCGTTAATACAGAAGTATCTAGGTGCCCTTCTCATACTGAAGCCTCAGCATCTTAGTAGAAGCAGAAACATATTTATGAAAATAGCTATGAGCTCCTTTGCTAGATCCTAAGTGTTTTATGTAAAATAGAAATGCTGTTTCTTTACTTATTTAAAACCCAAACATCGCATAAAAAAGGCCCAACACAAAGTGTAGACTTCACAAGTATTTGATTGAATAATTGATGAATAATCAAGTCCTTGTGGTTCAACCCAAAGAAATGACTTCAGAGGAGAAAACCTGAGTTAGATCCAAAGAGAACATATTTCCATTAGCATGCCTTCAAACTTGAGTCTGCAACATATTGGCCTAAAATAATTGTTAATTCCCATGATTTGGTGATACTGCTTTTGTGGATGCTGATATCTATCTTTTTAAACAGCAGCAAGCAAATCCATTGGTTAGTGTCTATTTTTTTCTAAATCAGCTTCCCAGGTTATCATGTAATGGCAGAAAATATTCAAGAATTGATTAATGTGAAATTTGGAGGTAATTCCCTTGTGATCTTTAAATAGAAGTGATCCCAAAATGTCTGGGTACCGGATTTCCATCACAACAATACAAATACTCTAAATGAGCATTGAAAAATATAAGCTTAGTATATTGACTGCTTGTAGAAAAAATAAATTGCTACCTGCATCTATGTAATACACACGTTTGTGATTGACAATGTAAAAAATTTTAAATTCTCTATTTTATTAGCAAGAAATACACACAAATGCAGACATGTGTGTATTATATAAATGTGTGCATATATACACATACACATATACATTTATGTGTATATACACACACACACATACACACAATCATGTTATCATTTTGCCAGTCATACAATGCATGGTACTGTATGACTTACAACAGACTTAAAACAGAGCTTTTCAGCCTTGGCTTTGTGTTGGAATTATCTGGGAAGTTTAAAAAATATTGATGACTAGATTCCAAGTCAAGAAATACTGATTTGATTAGTCTAGGATATGTCTTGGACATTTGGGTGTTTAAAACCTCCAGATGATTCTAATAAGCAGGCAAGATTACCAACTGTTGCTCCAAGACAATACATCTTTAAACTGAGCCCTACGTTAACACCAGGAACTGCATTAAATAGTTTTAGTGGTAGAGCCACATAGAAGGACATTTGGATTCATAGGATTCCCAAATTTAAAAGACATCCAGGGGGGCGCCTGGGTGGCTCAGTCAGTTAAGCATCTGCCTTAGGCTCAGGTCATGATCCAGGCGATCAAGCCTCATGTTGGGCTTCCTCCTCAGCGAGGAGCCTGCTTCTCCCTCTCCCTCGTCTGCTCATTCTCTCTCTCTCAAATAAATAAAAAAAAATATATATTTTTAAGAAAGACATATAGGTACATATTTTATTCCCGGGAAGATTCTAAGAAACAATGAGATGTAATTGTGGCACTTAAAATTTAACTGAAATGCCAAACATGAACATTAGTATCTAAAAAAATATGCGAGGCCACTTATATTCAGAATAAAATAACCCTGTCAGTTTTCCTAACCCTGCTGGATGTTTGTCAAATAGCTAATAGATTAAGTAAGTGTGTGTTGTGGGAAGTAAGTGCTTACTTGTTGGAGACATTCTCCAGAGGCTAGCTTCCCAGAGAAAGCGTTAGCCTCCTGCAGAGCATTGAAATCTACTCCAAGGAAACTGGTCACATGCTTAAGGCAATGGAACCAGGCAGAATGCTGAGGTGGCAGGTGAGGGAGGACTGGAAGCCCCTGGCTGCTCAGGTCCCAGAGTTGCCAGGGTTCAAGTCTCTGACACAAGCCACAGATCATAGCAGGCAAAGGAATGGTTCATCCCCACCTGGAATGCTCATGGGATGGTAGAGGTCTAACAAGTTACATAGGTGAAACCACAAGACTTGGACTTGGAGCTCCTGATCATGCCATCAGAGGGGTTGACACTTCCCCAGACATGCAGATGAAAAACCGTAGATCTGAGGGGTTGAGGTCCCTCTTTTGGAGTCTAAATTTCAACTAGATTTTGGTGGTGTGAGCTTATGTTAAGAATGCAATGGTAAGTGCTGTGCTTGCCTACTGCAGCTAATGGTTTAATAGGTGTGTGTGAGTGTATGTCTCTTTCTATGAAAAAAAAAAATCCTCCAAGTTAGCCTGGGTTTGGATGTTTGTTTTAGGTAGGTGGTATAATAGAAAGAGCATTTGTCTGGGAGTCCAAAAACCCAGGATTAGAATATAAATCTCATAGACCATTCATATAAGTTCTCAGGTCCTCAATTTCCTCCTCTGTTAATTAAAAGTTAGCAAGATGAGGGGCGCCTGGGTGGCTCAGTCGTTAGGCGTCTGCCTTCGGCTCAGGTCATGATCCCAGAGTCCTGGGATCGAGCCCCGCATCGGGCTCCCTGCTTGGCGGGCAGCCTGCTTCTCCCTCTCCCACTCCCCCTGCTTATGTTCCCTCTCTCGCTGTGTCTCTCTCTGTCAAATAAATAAACAAAAATATAAAAAAAAAAAGTTAGCAAGATGATGAATGAAGTCTGTCCTTACTTTACGAGTTGATAATTCTACCCAGAGTCTTTCTTGGATGTGATGGCATCTGCCTGAGCAGGGTGGCCTGGAGTTCACTGGGCTGATTGAAATGGCTAGAGAAACAGCTCTTTCTTTGACCACTGTTACCCTGAACCTTCCTTGTGAATCTTGAAGCTCACTAAAGAATCAGGAGGGTACTCAGAACAAGAAAGCATGATGGAAATAGAAGAAGAGCAGGTTTTGTCAGTGGCCCTGAGCGCAAGGCTTTTCTCTTCTTGAAGAAGTGATAGGCCATATTCAAAGTGGAGCTCCTACCCAAGGGCCTAGCTCCCTGGAGTGACAGAAATACAGCAAAATGACACCAGAGCAAACCAAGCATCTGTGAGAACCCTTTGATTTTCTCTTCACCTCCTAGAAATCACAAAATAGACAACTGGGAAACTTTTATTTTATTCCCGAAAAACAGCTGGGAGTACTTCATAATCATTACACTCCCCACCCCATAATAATAATAATAATAATAATAATAATAATAATAATAATAAACAACATAATTATTATTGTTTTTCTTTTTAAGAAAAAGACCTTTGCTAAATCTGTAATTTTCTTTTGTAGAACATATTTTGCCTTCTTCCCAGGGTAATGTTCAATGCAAATACTTAAGAATTAAAATAAATTTTTATTTTCTTTAACATTATGGCCTTTAAAAGCAGTGAAACTAGATTTGAACCTTTGGTCCTGTATTCATTAGCTGGGATACTTTTAAGCAGATTACTTTATCTCATTAGCTTTCATTTTTCTTTTGGGAAATCTAGATAATATTTTCCTCACATATATATTTTGGATACCAAATAAGAAATTTCATGTAAAACATTTAGCACAGGGCAATTGTTGAAATTGAAATTATGTAATTTGATATTTTGTTAACTATTATATACGTATGCCATTGCTCTGTATACTCAGTGGAAGGAAAGGAGATGTAAATTAGCAACAAAAAGTACTCTCCTTCTAAGACGTATTCTTGTATACCTCTCATTTTTCTACTGATTTGGAGATGCAATCTTGTATGATGGATGGAACTTGTTGGTATACAAGGAAAAATTTGGATGAGATGAGAGAAGCCTTTGCTGTATAAGGGTTCTCTTTAATCCTTCTGAGGCAGGTATAATGTTATTTGATTGGAACCTACAAACTGGAGCCTCATTTATGGGAGGAAATTTTAATTATGAAATAAAACACAAATTTGGTGAGAATGACCTATCATTTCTAATGAAAGGATATGCTATTAATTACTGGATATTTTTCTCTTCATCTAAACCATAAGCATCAGTGAAAGAGTGAAAAATTTCAAAAAGGAACCTTTCAAAATACAGTAGATTTCAAGAATGCAAATTACAACCACTTAACACCTCCTAAGGGAGTGGGAGCATTGGCAGAGGAATGTGTCAGGTCAAACATCAGTCGTTCTCAGTTGTGACACATGCTTGAGTGCAAGCCTCAAATGGTAGAGGAAGAGGGGAGCAAGGGAGCCAGACAGGATAGTCAGGGGTGGGGAAACTGACAATCTTCATTTCTTCATACAAGGCTTAGAAAGTCTATGAAAAGCTTGGCTCATAAATTCAGGGTAAGGAAGACCCTGAATTTCTAGGAAGATCCTAAAAGTCGGTCAAATGATAGTGGTGATGTGATTGCAATTGCAATGACAAAATGCCACACCCGTTAACTGCCTAGCGCACCCCACCCTCCTACCTCTTTCCACCCATGAATTAACAAGCTCTCCAGATATAGGCAGGATTTCATGAGCTCAGACAAAATGTGAGAGGTACAAAAGTTACCTCTGTCACTAAAACACTCTCTATGATGAGTCCTAAAAGAGTAACTTGTAGACCCGAGAATTGGACAAACATGGCGCACGATGCTAAGCACATCAGGTACTGCTCTATAAGAGCTTCCATCTCCTGGTGGAGCTGGAGCTGTTAAGAGACAACCTGAGGTCACAAAAGACTGAGGGCTACCTAAAGAATGGACTGCTCTTTTTCTCACTTGCATGAACTGGAGACTAATTGAAATGAGGAAATTCTGACCTACCTTATGGATGCTTAGGCCTGTGCTTTACCTTCCTATTCCTTTTGTCATTTTAATTCTCAAGTTTTGCCCACTAGGTGCTACAGTGTCAATTCAATAAATATTTATCAAGTGCCTATCATGTGCCAGATACAGAAGTTATATTATTTATTTGTTCTTGCTTACGCTATAGCATTATATTGTTTTTTAGAGCTGGGAGGGAATTAGAAGAACATAGACTTCCCCTCCTCCCAGCTTACCTTCATGTTATATTTATACACTTTTATATAGTAAAAACAGCAAAGATCAAGAAGGTCCCAAAAAGAATAATACACTATTCCTTTATTCTATTTATTCCATCATTCCTTCAAAAAAAAAAAACAACACTATTCTAGACTTAATTGTAACCTAAATACTTACAATATACCTTTGTAAGAACACAAAAGTTATGAAAACACTAACATTAAACCTTAGTAAACCAGGGATTCCTAACATGAATTTAGGCCCAGAATCTTTAAAAGGCTTGCACAAGGTCTATTGATTACAATTAATTTCTTTTCATAGCTTTTCTGACTGAAGTGGTTTAGTAAGTCAATTAAACCCTTGGAATTCATTTGGCATTTTATTTGGCTCCATTTGGGGAATTCTATTTATTACACAGATTTTCCTTCTGGAATCCTCCCTGAAACCTTTTCTTGGTTATCTTTTAAATGATGGGGAAACATTATTGTTGTTTTGTTGCTTTTGTTTTTCACCAGGAAGCTTGGACTCATCAAAAATGCTCAGTTTCTACCACTGAAATCAAACCTAGTCAGAAAAGATCTAGCAATACCTGCTGGTTATACTGATACAGGACAATTGTAAATTAGTATTTGACTAGGGAATGGTCTATATTTCATGGGGGTATTACTCCTGAGTAATAGAAGTAAATGTACCTTGAAGCTAATTTGAATTCTCCCTCACCCCTGCCATTACTCCAGAGACAATCAGAAATGGCTCTTAGCAAAATAAAACTGCTTTGGAGCCTAAGAATAACTAGAGAACAGAGTGGCTGCTGAAGACTAATGATTTATATACACAGTAAAATTACCTACCTGGAGCTATCAAGATAGAAAAGGAAAATGGAACATGACTGTTATCATTACTTTATTATTGTACATTTATATTTTTCAACTTGAGCGTAAGAGTGCATAAAACCAAATCAGCTGAACGAAATGCCCACTCTTTCTACCACTAAGGGTGAAAGAAATTACCTTTTTGTTCCCCAGTTAAATATTTACCTATCTTACTGAAGCTCTGAACATGTAACATTTCTATCTCATTCTCTCTAACAGGGCAGGAGATCTATTGTAAATCATGCCACTAACATTTTAGTGTCTTCTATAATCGAGTCATTTGAAACTGTGTAGACATTATATAACTGGTTGTTTGGATTTGCTTAAAAGTTTTAAAACTTTTTGAAAACCATCTCTTTATATGTTCGTGAGAATAGGACGTGAATTCATAGCTGATATTGTAAGCAAGTGCCTATGGATCCCATGAATGTGGGGACAGATTAAAAATGCTTGGAATTAAATATTCTGATGTAAGTAAGACTGGAATCGAGACTTCTTGATTACAGAGCTCCCTTTTGCTAGCCCACAAAGTGAGGAGTACATCTCTAACCATGTATCTTCAAGCACCACAAGAGAGAAAGGTACATAAAGCCACTGAGTTTATCAAAAATATCAAGTCAATTAACTGATAGATTCTGAAAGATGAATGATGACTGCTCAGATGGAAAAAAAAAAGTTGGGACCACAGTTGAGCATAAGTAACAGGAGGTTAGCAAACAGGACACCTGAAAGTCTTGGCTCAGCCCCAGAATTTCTCTGTGACTTAGTGAGTTTGTACCATAGGTCTTCCAAATGTAAACTGGAAAAGAAGACAAAGAATGCCTCTCTTATCGATTTTATATAATTATGTGGAGGAGAAAAATACTGTCTATGGATAAAAAGTCTCCAAATCCCTGTTCCTGAGGGACTTTTACCTTTTATTCCCAATCTTACACCTTCGTAAGAGGAAAAACTAGTCTATCACGTTACTGTTTTAAGTTTGGTGTCAGAGGGAAATCCATAAGTAGTGATATTTAGATGGCAACTTTTATTTTCTCATTTTTGAAGTCAATTTCAGCTCTTATATAGTTTGAAGGAAAATTGCTTTAGATCCTTTAAGAAGTTAGCATCATGTCATAAGGATAAACATTTTCTTTTATCTTTTCTTTTTTTTTTTCCCCCTGCTTGGAATAAATGGAATGGACTCTTCATTCCAAAAACAAAATATGTTTCTTTAGACTTACAGCTTAAATTCGCCAAGCAAACCCCCAATTTTATCAACGAACCACTAGGGGATGTTAAAATAACATAGCATTTCTAAATTCAGATGAAATTACAAGACAATATTGGCTTTGAAACTTATCTTTAAGAATTTATTTACAGACACAAACATGAACCTTTTATATGTTCCTATGGTAAAGACATACATGTAAATGCATACACACAAATATACACACATTTGTTTTTTAAAAAATTTGAAATTGGATATAATTTACCCTTTGTTTACCTGCTATGTAACTTTACTTCACTAGGGTATCATTTTGACATTTACAACTCCAATATGCAAAATACCCACAAATAGATAAAACTCTTTTCCAACAAGATAGAATTTCAAGCTAAATTGCATATGGCTACTGAACTGACCTCAAATAATCGGGCCTTTGGTATCAGACTCCACATTCTATTCTTTAGGCTAGAATAGGGCTGCCACTCTGCCATTCTTTCTGTTTTGTGAGCATTTGCACTTTTTTTTTTTTCCTCTCTGTAGAGCCCATATCCCCCAGATTTTCACATGGATTATTACCCTTTCTCACTCTTCACAGAAATGTCGTCACCTCAGACTGCCCTTCCCTGACTGCATCCAACATTGGCCCACTTCTCTCCAATCATTCTGTCACATGATCCTGTTTTGTTTCATTCATAGACATTATGAGTATCTGAAAAAATAGCTTAGTTATTTCTATAGGTACTAACAAACATCTGTCGAATGGATGATTGTTGACTAGTCTGTGGATTTGGGGGTCACTTTAGAAGTAAGAATAGTGACTAAAATAGGATGCTCTATCCATCTACCCATCCATCTTTTCCCTGTTTTTTCTGTCTTCTTCACCGGATTTAACTTTTTGTGAGAATAACAACTTTGGTTTGTTTTATTCATATAAGTCATGTATCCTCAGAAGTCATTCAGTTTTTAAAAAATGAACAAATGAATGAAACTTAGTCCAGATTAATGTTCCAAATATTGATTCATTCATTTGTTAAATTGCAACAGTAGTAAAGTTGCAATAAAACATCTTTTAGTTAATAAGCGAATTTTGTTGAATACCTATTATATCATAAAAAAATCGTGCTGGGACTTTAGAATTGAATGGGGCATAATCCCTGCCCTCAAAAACTATGTAGTGTAGTGAGATAATATATGTAAAATATTTAGGATCATCCGGCATTTAGCGGATGCCAATATATGCTAGTTTCCTATTCCCCATTTCTTTCAGTGTGACTCCATTGACTTGCACTCTTCGTGGGGCTATAAACAAGAACATAATTAATAAATTGGTTGGTGGTTATTACTTATTTATTTATATTCACTCAAGTTTGATACTTAGCCTAGGCACAAGGAGTTTGCCTACATGACACATGCTTGCATATAGAGTAACTCAGGAAGAAATGTGAGAGGTCTCATTGTATCTGGCATTAGAGAGAACGCCAGCCAGTTTCCATATGTGCGATCACACTCCTGAGGATGTTTGATTCTTTTTGCTCATAAATCACTTGGTAAAATATATTATAAAGACCTGTGTAAGAAATAATGCAAACTGGGAGTAGCCTGAAGATGAAGGCAAAGGAAAGGATTGCTTAGAGTTATATTTAGAGGTGGGGGGGGTGGTGACTGTTGGAATATGATGAGATATAGGAGAGGGAATAATCAAGAGTGAAACTTCTACTTCTGATTTAGGCACAAAAGTGGTTAGTAATACCATTCACTGTGAGGGAGAAATAAAGACAAATTCAGAATGGGAGAAATGATGAGCTGACTCAGAAGATTCTGTGTAGAGTAAGAAGAAAGGGAGCAAAAATAATATCTTGATTTACACCAGCAGTTAAGGAATGTCTAGAATAAGAGTAGCCACTGGGCTAAAAAGAAAATCGTGGTGGAGTGTTGAGAGAGTTGGAAGGCAAATCAAGAAAAAGTGGTGTCTGGAGAGCCAAGGAAGGAGAAAGTTTTAAGACAGATTTTGTGTCCCCAGTGTAACGTAACACTGATGTGTTGTGAAAAGCAGGATAGCCACTGAAACTGCTCATTCTAAGGCCACCAATAATTTAACAAATACTCAATCCAATAGCCACCTGCTATTGAATTATTCAATTTTCATCCTGTTTTCACTAAGATTTTTAAAGGGGGTCAAGAAAAGACGTTAAAGGCTTTTGAACAAAACCAAATGACCAGTTGCATAATCTTCCCACACGTTTCAAACAACACATATATTTTGTAAATGTGGGATGGGGATGGGGAGTGTCAGATTATAGGAAAGTGAGGAATGAATCAGAAGGGGAAATCAGAGACTACAGAGAGATAGGGAGAGCCCTTCAGAAAATTTAGCTAGCAAAGGAGGTCAATCATAATGGAATCAAAGGGATGGGGGCATGCTTATTTTGTTTTTGTTGTGTTTCTCTCTTTTTAACTGAACTTGCGGAGACTTGAGATGTGGACTTACCCATAGTTTTTAATGGAGACTTTAGGAGAAGGAAAAGGAGAAACAGAAGACAAGGAAGGAGAAGCAGGGAGATGGGGAGGGCTATTGGACTGAGTATTTGTTAAATTATTGGTGACCTGAGAATGAGCAGTTTCAGTGGCTATCCTGTTGAAAATAAACATTTAAAGTTGAGGATTGCTCAGGCTTTCTCAGGTTCATGGACTGTCAACAGACACATTGCTGACCATAAGTTCTTGACTATTATCTCTGCAGGTATATATGTATTAGTAAGGGGGGGGCACTGTGTAGGCCTCCTCTTCTATATTAAAAACACTTCTAGGTTCATAGTAGACATGCCAAGCAAGTTTATTATTTCATAAGGTTGATTTTTGCTTAGGAAAATCCCCTTGGGTGCATTGATAAATACCTCCTCAAAATAAATACTTTCAGAAACCTTAATTTCAATGATAAAATTACATGCCTATCTTCTACTAGTGTGTAAAAGAGGTGAGTGGCCTGACGATCAGAATTTAGAGCCAGGTCTTTACAACTTTTTCAATATATAGTTACGGTCCTCAAAATGATTTTTTTTGGGGGGGGGAGGCTTAGGTGGTAATTTAGGGTACTGATCTAAGTTGATTATTATATCACCCAGTTCGTAACATGTAAGATTTGAATCTCTCTCAATGCAAAGCTTTTGGAGCTCTTGGAATCCTTTTTTATCCTCTCCTAGGCCAGGTTAAGACTTAACCTTATTAAGACTCCATTCAAGCCAAAGCCTAAAGAGCCAACAGGTGTTTGTTATATCTTTTTTTCCCTTTCTGCTACAAAAGCAAACACTGCAGACAGAAGACAGAGCTTGCTCTGATGGCCTGGGTCCCAAAGCCATGATGATGTTGAACAGAAGCACAGCCTACCAACAAAAGACACGCAGAACATATGAGCAACGGACCTTCTCCTCTTTCTATGCCTCCTCTCTCTCCACATCTCCCTGCTTCTCCTTCTGTGTCTCCTGCGTCTTCTTCTCCTTTTCCTTCTCCTCTCACTTCTTCTTTTGTTATTGTAAGATTACCTCGCCAATGAGTTTAGGATCATAGTAGTCTAAGAATTCTATGGCTTCTTAATTAACACCTCAGTTTTGGCTAATGCTAATTATTAACAATTACAAAATATTTTTCTCTGGACTCGTCTCTGTCCATTTTTGTCTGTTTTCTCTTATGTAGTCATATCAATAACCCAGTGAGATAGCTGCCATCATTATGCTCATTTTATAAGTAAATAAACCAAGGCTTACAAACTATTGGCTGGGTGCATATAGTTAATACAAAGGAGATGTAAATCAAGTCCATATATATATCCATTACTCCAGAGCCGTGTTTTTTAACCACTGCCCTATACTGCAATTTCTCAATGATGTATTTATCATCTTTGACATACTAAAGTTTAACTGTTATTTTTCTTTCCTCATATTTGATGAGGATTTTATGGGATTAAAAAAATTCTTAGAACTTAGCAGTTTAAATACTTTAACATTGGGTTAAAATCAACTACTTTCTTAGAACATGTGTAATCCATACACTGGGATTTGTGCTACTATATCCTCTATCCTTTGAAGTTATGACTTCTAAAATGAATTTTTCATCTTAATGTTTCTCATTATTTATATTTTGACTTTGCCTAGAATATTAGAAGAAAACAAACAGGCAAAACTAATGAATAATTAACGAGAAAACAATGCCATATTTTAGCAGAACAAAAAAAGAAGGAAGGAAAGACAGACAAAGAACTAAAATGAAAAGAATATTTAGTATGTATGCAACCAAATAATGTTGTAACGAGCCAGTGACTGGCATTGCTTCATGGCATGCAAATGTTAAGAAAGGGAACAGTCCACATAATGGTAATAGAGAATCTAACAAAGTGGAAAAGAAAGCCTTGATAAAGAGCAAATCGTTAAGTTGTGAAAAAATTACGACAAGAAGGGAAAGAAAGAAGAATTTTCTTTAATCTTATTGGTTTGTGGGGTCTTTGTAGATGGAGGAAGCTGCAAGATTAGAATGAGAGCAGGACTATGGGCAGGCATTGGGCACCTTCTTCAGGATTTTAGGCTCATCCCTAAGCTGCCTCTGCGGACTGTGGTGGCAGATGCACGTGAGAGCTGCTAGAAAGGGTGATCTATCACCACTGAACTAAAGTCCTAGACTGGGGCTCCTGGGTGGCTCAGTCGGTTAAGCATCTGCCTTCAGCTCAGGTCGTGATCCCAGAATCCTGGGATCGAGCCCCGCATTGGGCTCCCTGCTCAGCGGGGAGCCTGCTTCTCCCTCACCCACTCCCCCTGCTTGTGTTCCCTCTCTCGCTGTGTCTCTCTCTGTCAAATAAAGAAATAAAATCTTAAAAAAAAATAAAATAAAATGTCCTAGATGATGTTGGCCAGGGGACCATGGAGCCTGGGGATTTTATTACTTTGTCCATTTGTTTTGTCATTAAAGAGAAAAAAAATCTTATAGGTATATGCACCCGGGTAACGTCTCAAATGTGCTCTTTTACAAAAGGCCATAGCAGCCTTTTCACTTAGAATGAGATTCTGTGATGATCCTTCAGGTTGAATTGTTAGAAGCCTCTCTCTCCGTGTGGAAATATAAATAGGTGTAATTGTTTGCCTTCTTATTATTAAGGAATATTATTTATTTATTTTATAGTCCAATTTTTCTTTTTTTTTCTTTTATCACATACTAGAAGCCTAAAAAGAATAATTTTTCGGTGACTTTTTAAAAACTTCCCTTAGAAAATGTTTCTTTCATGGCTTTTATCATAAGACATTTGACATAAAGAAAGCCATCAGGGACTATTTTTTTTTTCCTCAGAAAATGTTCCTTTTAAGAAAAACCTCAAATAGGCATGAATTTTCTGCTTTCTTCTTTGCAATTAGTGTTAGTGCAGATGTAAAAAACAAGCATGCATTTATTTTCTAATCCATTTTATTTCCAGTGCACTTCAGTATTTCCAATCTAACAACAAATAAAGTACTTCCTTAAAAAATGACTTCTGAGATTTCTTACTTTGACTTTTTAAAAATAGAAACTGTAGCTATGCAGATCAAAAGATGCTTTTTATTTCCTTGTTTGAACTTCAGCTTTCTCTTCTACAAAATGGTGATAACATCATCTACTATGTAAGATTGTTGTAAATATTCCTATGATCATCTATAGAAAGTACATAGTACCTGGCACATTATGGATCTCAAATACATGTTAGCTATTATACTATTATTATTATTATTTCTCTAAATGATGTACAATCCGCTTTCCGTCTCTCTGATCCCTTTCAAGCACATTATACTAATGTGGCCTTTACTATAGCAAGCTATATCTACTGATCTGCTTTCAGACAGTAGAGTGAGTCCACATAGACCTGAGATTTCCCGTAGTTGAATCCATAAACATAGCTCAAATCATTACTTCAGTGCTCTTCTCTGTTCCCAAATCGTTGCTCTGTAAATTTCAATGGAATCAGAGTGGAGAGTTTTGTTTCATGAAGTCAAACAAAAAAACTTCCTTTAGGAAATGACTTTTAGGAATTAAATTACTTAAATAGTTAAATTATGTTAGTAATTACTGAGATATATTACAAGTGAAAGATGTCAAAAAGAAAAGAATGTTTGACAAAATTATGTGAATGTAAATGACATGAGAGTTGCCATCTATTGATCAAATAGGATGAATAGTAGGGGTAAAAAATTCTGCAATAACTTTATAGTTTAAAGTGACTCATTTGGATACTCCAATGGCCTGAAGGAGTTAATGTTATTTCCAAAGTGCTAATGGTCCCTGGTCATCATTATTTATTCAATGGAAAAAGTGATAAAAAGAAAAAAGCCAATGGTACTACTGGTAAACCAGAACTCTCTTTCTCTCCAAAGATAGTCTTTAGATTTTTTTAAATGAGCTCCACTGTATTTACTCTTATAAGCTAGAGTGGAAGGATATTGTGATGAAATACGGCCCCTCAATAAAACTATGCCCCAAGCACTTTCACTCTCAAGCAAACATCCACAGCTACAGCCCTGAAGTATCAGGCTTATCTATTACTTGACTACATATTTATAACATATTACCCTCATAAAGCTCAAGGAAATACAATGCATCTCAGCTTTGCATGGGGAAACCTCAGCACTGGCATTAAGACCTCAAGTTTGCATTTAATGTCTCTTCTGGATGTCCGAATTGGGCGGGCCAGGGGTGTCTTTATGAGATCAAACCAGAGTGTTCCCTTTCTCTGGGGGAATTCAGGATACAAGTCTCATTTCTTATGACACTCACGTACATATGTATGTATGTATGTGTGCATGTAACTTGTGGTTTGGTGTCACTTAGAAGTTTTATTGCATTATCTTTACTTGTTTCTGAATTGTCATTGTTCTTGTTAAATCTTTTTTTTTTTCAAGATTTTATTTATTTGACAGAGAGAGACACAGTGAGAGAGGGAACACAAGCAGAGAGAGTGGGAGAGGGAGAAGCAGGCTTCCCGCCGAGCAGGGAGCCCGATGCGGGGCTCGATCCCAGGACCCTGGGATCATAACCTGAGCTGAAGGCAGACGCTTAGCGACTGAGCCACCCAGGCGCCCCTGTTCTTGTTAAATCTTGAGAAATGTTTAGCTGTTCCAAATCCCTGCCAAACCATTGGTGATGCTATCCTGATTTAATGTGCTCATTTTATTGGCTGCTGACATTAAGGAATAAGGGCTACAGTACCAGGATGTAACATGTTAGATGTTCCCAAAACTGTGGTTTCTGGCAATGTTTGATAGATTTTCCAAGTTTTGGTCATAAAGATATCAATTTTATTACTATCACAAATAGTTTAAAGGTACATATCAATTTATTTCTGGTGACATTTTTCTGTACACTTTTCTAGAGAAAAATAATTACTGGAAAATCAATGGCACTATGAAAGACAAATTACTGAATATTTTGAGGCACATTTAAGTTTACCAACGGAATACTGCTAATTCATGTTGCATCATCCTTATATACTACATTTTTATTCTACTTACTATGGGTTTAAATGTGCCCCCTTCCCCATGTGTTGAAGTTCAAAACTCCGGTACCTTAGAATGTGACCTTATTTGGATTCTTCTACAAACCAAGAAATGCCCAAGGTTCCCAGCAAATTACCAGAACCTAGAGAAGAGGCTGAAACTGATTCTTGCTCTCAGCCCTCAGAAGGTACACCTACCGACACCTGGATCTTGAACTTTTAGCTAGCAGAACTGCGAGACGATACACCTCTGTTGTTTAAGCCGCTCTGTCTGTGGTACCGTGTTACAGCAGCCCTGGCGAACTAATACATTACCCCGCCAGTACGCAGGAGGAGAGGCATGATCGGTTGTTTACAGCAAGCAGGTGTCCTAGTTAGCTGCCATTAATTCGGCCTGATGGCTGCCCCTGCTTTCCCAATTATTAAATTTGTGACTATCACCCCGGTTATTTCTCTCTCAGGAATAACTTTCAGACTACAGGTGATCCCAGATACTGGTCTTCAGTCTCCAAATTTAAAATGAAGATACTAGATGAAATAACCTTTAAGCTGTCATAGAATTCTGAAACTCTCTGAACGTTGTAATTCTAGCAACAGGAAGAACTAGTATTTCCATGTTACAGGTAAGAAAAACTGAGACTCATAGCAGTTGAGATAGACTAAGGACACATGGAAGTGTCAGAGGAGGAATTCAATTTAAGACATTCACTCCAGGGGAGTTTTCAATTTGCCACTGTGGCCTCAAAATGGTGGTTTGTCATACAGTCACTGACTATGCAGTGGACTATGGCATGGATATAAAGTCTGGTAAGTGGGTTTATTAGTTATTGTCAAGAAAGAGATATTTATTTATTTATTTATTTATTTATTTATTTATTTATTTATTTATTTATAAATTAAAGGACAGGTGTTTCCTGAATACCCTGTAATCGTAGGCTTTATTATAACGTTGCTCTGTAATGGATGTCCTTGAAAGAAAAGAGTTGCTCAAGCAAAGGCAGCTGAGGATCAGCAAACTGTACTTAAGGATTACATCTATGGCTGTAAATAGATTTTTAGAGTTCACATTTTATTTGTGTGTTTTTATAGCAATCGATAGGAAGCCATCTATAGCATTTAGGTGTTCCCATGCTGATTACTGTGACAGCTACTGAATCGCTGCTAGGAAATTCAATGTGTTAACAGGCTATATTGGCTAGCTAAACACATCACTTGAATAGAATAGAAAACAACAGTAGAGGGTCAGCGTTGGTTTAGAGGGTAAGCTAAAAATATAAAAATCTAGTTGAATAGGGAATGAGGGGGAGATAGAGGCAGTTTCCAAGCTTTCTCTTAATAATTGGGACTTTCCAATGATACTAATATTTAATATTATGTCAAAAATGTATGTTAACAATAATTTCAAATCTGTTCATTGTCATATATTTTATAAGAACAAAAACCAGATTACTGCAAAAGCATATACTGATATTTTGGTTTGGTCCTTTTTGTGGTTTTGGTAGGACAAAGAGTAGAGTGGTGGTCCAATCACATTCCCACATACCACTCTCAGTAAGTGAAAGCCCATGAGAGTTAGTCCATTCACTTAGTACCAAGAAATTTGTCTTTGGAGCAAATCATATTCTATATGAGGCCCCTCCAGATTAAATCTCAGAGTCCTGGGGAAAAAAATGACTCAGATTGCTATTTTCTTGACTGGAATTTTAGGAAGTATTCTCTAAAATGGTTAGAATCTAAACTGCAAAGGAACTTATATTTCAAATCAATGCACTGGAACCATTTACAGGCAATCTTAGCGTGTTTATTCCATCAGGTACTATCAGCTAAACCTAAGTGACAGAACAGCTCCCACTGGATTCACATTCACTTTGTAATTGTCTTCAAAGGATGCTTCCCAGGGATGAAAGTTGTTGTACAATTAATCCAGATAAAGTAAAGAAAAATTGTAACGTATTTTGAAATTCTAAACAAGAACATCATAAAACGGTAGAAATAATTTAAAAATTCATTCACAAATAACCAAGAAAAATTAAAGAAATTAAAGAAAAACTAAAACTTATACAAATATAATTGATTATAGGTTTGCATACTTGTTTAAAGTTTATCTGAAAAGTATCCTAAAATATTGTGGTGAAAACATTTATTTGGTCAGGGTTTTAAAAAATAAATGGGGATATTTAGAAGAGACCTATGTTGATATGTTTATAGCAGTATATTACTTATTTGGAGCATGAGTTTCTATTGCTTGTAGAGAACAATAAGGTGAGACAATGTAATTGTATTTTTTTAAGGGTATTTTAAGGGTATATATACAGCAGTCACCAGGTGATTTAATTTGATATAGTAATTCAAACACAGAGATTCATGGATGCTTTATAATGCAAAGTAATTAAATTGTTAGAAAAAACACACCCTTTTAAACACACAGTTTAATTGGTAATTTTTTATTCTTTTAAAGAAATATAATCATCTTTTTAAAATTTTGTTTTTTGTAAAATGGGAGTTAACTTGTGTAATTTCGGTATGAGAAGGACTTCAATGTTGTAAAATTACTGACGGAAATAGATCATTCAATTTACATGAAGAACAAATAGAGGACATTAAAATATCTTTACACATGATTTTATGTTCTTCCATTAATTGTGGCATTTATAAATGTATATTTCTATTTGAATTACCTATATTTTAATTATGAATAAAAATGCATCACTAGTCAATATGAGGTAACAGTAAATTATTGAATGGCTTGATAGTGTGGTCTATTTTGTTATAATCTTAACTTTCTCTGATTGTTATTTTGGATATCTTTTTATGTGTATTTAGAAAACATTGAGCAAAAGGAAAGCTATAGAAAAATTTAGAATTAAAAATGTATTTGAATGTACAGATTACCATATAAAGGTATTTTATAAATGATGTATCCTTTGGTAATTTTTTATGAGAGTTATGAGCTGAATTCCAGTGCATTTTCTAAAACCTGATTATTAGGTACTGTAATCCCAATTCATTATGGGTTTTAAATTTCAACAGACCTCAAGGAAAAAAACATGTTTCATCAGCAAAATTACTGCATCTTAAGGCAATATTTAATTATTAATTTTATAAGGCTTCTATTTTGGTTTCTTTTGCTGCCTTAGTACAGAAAATAATAGAGGGTACAATAATACTGCAGAGAAAATGCATCCACTGGATTAAAAACAACAACAACAACAAAAGCCAGGCTGGCATTTTAAGTATGTTGGTCTCTGGAAAAGTCTGGACTCTCCTCTGAATCAGTGCTTTTTAATCAAAGCCTGAAGTGAGAAATTCTTTTTTGTCATTTGCAAAATTATGCTATGAATTATTGCCATTAAAAAGTTTGCTTCTGATAGGACATTAAACATTAGCAGAGAATCAGGAAGGAATTTTCTGATATGTGTAGAGTGTCTTGAAACTTGGAAGCATTCTAGGCAGTACTTCAAAAAGCTTAAGTGCTAATTTTTAAAGTTACATTTTTGCCTACTAAAAGAGTAATGGAATCTACTGATTAATGTTGTTTTCATGTTTTAACTGTAATTGTATCGGAGGCCTTAATGGTTTCAAATTCCATTTATATAACATTTATTGTTATAGCACAAATTTGTAGAATAAATGGTATGTGAGCCATACCTCTGAGAAACGATGATCTGAGTTAAGTCTTAACAATAGTAAGATTAATAACCAAAGTAATAACTACAGTTTATATTTTTTGAGTGCTTAATCTGTGCCATGTCCTATGCTTAGCAGATTTGATAAGCACATTCCCATTTTTCCTTCTTAACAAGTCCTGACCTATTTGCCACTATATTATCCTTTTTAATCTTACACTTGAGTAGGAGATTCTTCAAGGTCACACGTAGTTAAAACTCTTTTCACTTGCACCTGTTTTTTTTTTGAAATGTTTAGAACCCAAATATTGAGAATAGTGGTGTATCAGCCATCGAGATGTTTGACTTTGAAGCCTATATTCTGAATTATTATCCTTTACTCTCTCATAAATTGTTAGACCAAAATTATTCTACTGTAGTGGCCTTTTAGGGTTGTATTGAGAAGGTATGAAGAATTTACATCCTTATGCCTCTTTCAGTCTCTATGTGGGAAGGCATATATAATTTAGGAAACTCAGTTGTCTTTATTTCAGTGATACCACTGTAAATAGTGCATTTTTGGAAACTATTCAAGGATTTGAATATAGATTTGCCATGAGAGGGTGGGTGTATAAGCGGACGACAGGATATATTGCTGTACTATCCCCCCAGGTATTAAAGGTGGGGTGCAGAACACTAGCTTCTTGAGCAAATCTGCTATAGGTTTTGCTTTTGACCATTAAACTCTCATTTATTTCACAAACTGTCCTATTTTTGGGTTCATGGATCTAAGAAAAATTACTGACATTCTGTGCATAGGGATAACAAACAGTCCTTGAATAATTTTATAGTTGCTACTGGGCTCGGGTATTACTATTACTACCACTCCCACCACCATCATCATCAATGCCAGGTAAAGTATTTCTTCTCATTCTTAGATGCAGGCACTATTGTCTAGTGGAGGAGAAACTAGACTGGCATTAAAGAAGCTGAAATCCATTCTCAATTTCTTCTCTCTTTTTGTGACATTGCATTGCCTCAGATTACCTCTGTAAGACATTTGATGTGAGAATTCATCGTATTTTGAAAATTCCCATGTAAATTTAGCACGAACTACAGCATCTCATGATATTATGAAATAACGGATTAGGTATGTTAATTGATCTTCCAAATATTATGTAATTCTCTAATCATATTAAGGTGGCTGATTTTCTAATATATACATTTGTTATAAAGCCCAGACAGTTATTTGAACTGCTTCTGAATTTAGTTCTTTTTTGTAACCCAGAATATACAGTTTGTTTGATTTGGTTTAAGTTTTCAAAGGAGAACATTAAATTGAAGGTGACATTGTCTGGGGCATTTTCCTTTTGCCAAAGAGAGTATACAGACAATGGGGGCAGAAAAGACTTATACAACAGCAGTAATTTTTATCTGATTTAATATCCCCTGCATTCAAACAAAGAGAAATGAGTTGTATTTGAGTGCATTAGAAGACACATCCCCATAGGCATGGATAAAAATGTAAAAGATCTTTCCACTTGCACGTGTATTTGGAATTATTTGGCATCAGAATATTGAGACAAGTGAGAAAGACATAAAATTTGGAATATGGTCCCTACTCTGCCCTTGAATTCACATGCAGTACTCCTTTTTAAAAGCTCCCATAAGGGAGACCATTTCCATATTATTCCTCTTTATGCTAAACTTGATAGTCAAATATGACTATTTGAAGTCTGATCTTCAAATATAAGAACCCAACCTGGAATTTCAAACACAATTGTATAATAATCTCTGGGCAGGATAGAATGCAACAAACTTAAAACGAATTGAAACACCTGCTTTACAGATATCCCATGGAGGACAAGACATACACACGTGGGCAATTCAACAAATTTAACAAGACCTAATGAGCCTTGAAACTGTAATTTAATTCTTAATTTCTGTGAAGTAAATTTAGTAATGACTGATAAGGATCATTATCATCCACACTTAGAGAGTCATTAACAGGGAAGTGGAAACACCTGTCCTTTTATGTAAGGTGTTTGGTTCACTCTAAGCTTCGAAGCTGCTGTCCCTTGTACAAGAGCAACAAATAAAGATTCCAGGATTAAAATAGTCTTAAAAACAAAATTCCATACTAGAAGGCATGATGATACTTAAAATGAAATTCCATAGCTACAAGTTTAAGGGTAGCACAAGCTTTATCATTTGTTGTATTTCCAGAGATTAGTAAGTCTGGTATGATCTCTATACCCTTGGGTGATTACCTGCATGCATGACAGTAGTTACAAAAAAGGATATGTTTACTTTGTACAGTTGAGTTCTAAAAGAGTTTATTTTCCTGCATTGGGTTTCCTTTGTTAATATCACAGGGAAGTCTCTGAGCATTCTTTCTATGGTATTATTGTTTTAGCAGAAGAGTTTTTGTGTTTCTTTTTAGACAAAGATACTGGTCATATTCAGCATTGATTTAGACCATGATTGAATAAGTTGGAGACCAACCAAACTGTGAAATTTAATGTTTGTTAATAAAGTGCAAGAATAATATAATATTACAATACCCATTTCCCTTCCCAATCTGTCTCACATTATGACTTCTAACTTTCCTGAAGATTCTTCATGAAGGTGCTAATGGATGAAAATATTTGTCTGTCCTACTCTTTCTGATACTCTTTATAAATGAACTGAAATTAAGCACCAAGCTCTGAAGGAGAAAGTTTGTCACAAACGCCCAAGAGGCAGATGTAGATTATTGGAGGAGATGCAGCACCAAACATTAAGTCTTGCTTCCACCACCTTCCATCGACCAGTCTAGAGACCCACTTGAATAGTAGTGGCAGGAATGAGTTGATATCTATTCCAATTCTTAGTTTTCCCATGACTCAGTTTCCTCATCCATAAATAATGATTTCATTCAACCCTGTGTTTCTTGGGAAAGACCAAGATACATGTATCTTGTAAATGGTCAGATTTATGTAAGTCTGTTATCATTATTCCCATATTCAGTGTTTATTTCATTAGAGGAACAATACTGAATGTTTATGATGATGCAGGCAGAAATGTGAGCCAAGTGTGAGAAGGGATTGTTGTGAGAGGGTTCTATTCCAGGCATTGTGCAGAGCTATCCAGGGCGAACAAAACTTTGAATTTTTTTCTTGCGCAATAGATAAAAAATGAACATACTTGGAATTATTGTTAATGTCAATAATGGTATTAGTATTTATTCTTTTATCTGTAGTACAACCCAAAGAGCACTTACAAAAGAAGGAATAAGAGATTACTTGAAGGAGCTAGGGTTATGGGGCTGTAGAGTTATAGAGATAGGGTACCGTAGGCCATGGAAGTAAGGGAAGAAAATATAATGGTACAAAGTGGGAGGAAGGATGTAAGCAACAAGTACATTTATAAGGTGAATCTCAGTTTTGCTGAGACAATCAGGGTAAATTCAACTGGTGTGCAGAATATGGATTTTATCTAAAATAATTTCAAATTAATGTGTAATAGGAATGACCTGAGATGCTAGCTAAAGCACAGATTTCCTGGCTGAATTATCTGAGATTGTTTCAATAGTACTGTACTGGACCCAGGGAATTGAGTCATGTAGCTTATGTACCTGGTTTAGAGACCACTTTGGAAAAAACTGAGTTAGTTTACCTGAATTAAATGATTAGAAAATTAAAACCAATAAAATACTTCTTTCCGTTGTTCAGTCAAAAGGTTTGTTTTAAAAGTAGTACAATAATACTGCCTTTAGAAATTGAAAAGCTATATCTATTTGTTTTGTTTTGTTTTGGTTTTGATGACCAGAAGTTTTTAGTTGATGAAGACTAAAAAAATTTATTTTCTGTGTATTGTATTCCATGTCCTGAGAAAATCTTGCCTACCCAAAGTCACGACAATATTCTCATATGTTTTCTTCCAGAAGCATTATTGCAATTGTTGCTTTTATGTTTTGATCTATGGTTTATCTGAAATTAATTTTTGCATAGGAGTCAAAGTCTTTCCCTCACACGCCATATGGATATCTACTTATTCCAACACGATTTGTTGCAAGTATCTCTTTCCTATTGGATTATTCTGTTGTTGGTGTTAGTGTTGTCTTAAATCATCTGACTGTATAAGCTTGGATCTATTTCTTGGCTTTCTATTCTGTTCCATTGATCTATTTGTTGATCATTATGCCAATACCAGGCTCTCTTGATTACTGTAGCTTTATTATATGTTTTGAAATCAGGTACTGTGAATCTTCCAACTTTGTTATTTTTAAAATTTGTTTTGGCTATTATATTTCCTTTGCCTTTCCATATACATTTTAGTTCAACTTGCTGATTTCTACAAAATATCTTGATGATATTTTTAGTGAGAGTGTGTCTAATTTACAAATATAATTGAGACCAATTGATATCTAAATATTGAGTATTTTTGTTAATTTAACTCTTCTCTTGTTTCTCTCAACAGTGTTTATGATTTCACCATACTGATCTTGCATGCATTTTGTAAAGTTTATATCTATATATATTTCATATGTTTAGTGCTATAGTAAAAGCTACTGATTTTTATTTCAATTCTTAATTGTTTATTGTTAGTATATTGACTTTGTATACTTCAACCTTGCTAAACTCACTGATTAGTTCTGGAAGCATTTTGTAGATTATTGGGGATTTTTACATAGAAGTTTATGCTATATGTGAATAGAGACAATTTTCTTTCTTCCTTTCAAACATGTATGACTTTAGTTTCTTTTAATTACCTTGTTATACTGGCAAAGATATTCTCTAGGTTGTTGGATAGAAGTGATGAGACCAGATATCTTTCTTTGTGCCTGATGTTAGGGGAGAAGTATTCAGACTTTCACATTAGATACAAGGGCAGCAGTGAGTTATTTTTTGATACCCTTTCTATTCCTAGCTGACTAAGAGATTTATCAGAAATGGATTTCTTTTGCTATTGTTACTCATTTTATGTTTACATTTGCGTAAACTCACAATACATTGCTACTCTTTTGCTTTTATTTTTTTTTAAGATTTTATTTATTATTTGATAGAGAGAGAGCACAAGGAGGCAGAGGGAGAGGGAGAAGCAGGCTCCCCACTGAGCAGGGAGCCCAATGCTGGACTCGATCCCAGAGGCTTTTCACAGGCAGGGCTTATGTTTCTTTTAACAATCAAATCCCCTAAAAACTTAATCAGTTTCTGGTTGTTGTTTTTTTTCTTTCGATTCTTTTCTTTTCTTCTCCCAAATCTCTTCTGCAAATAACCACAGCCAAACTTCTCATCTTGTCATAATTCTTGAGCTAGAGAAGATTGTACATATTGGTCTTTATGCTATGCACATCTCTTTTCTCCTCAACTTAATGATAATGAATTTATGACAAAATGAAAAAAAAGAAAAAACCAGCTGCAAGCAAATAAAGTTTCACTTAACTATATTGTTTCACCTTCCATCTCTGTCTACAAGTAATTCTTGTTTTCTTATTTGACTTCATCCCCCCTCGTAGAATTTTGCTAAAACAGTGATCACAAATCATCATTGTAACTTTTGTTAATACATTCCCCTAGAGCAAATAATAGGCTTGATGGGAACATAGTCTGCTTTCTGTGTTAGTAAAGGCAATAGTTTTATCAAGAGCCTTATCATTTTTCCCTGATGCAGTATCTATTTTCATCACCAACTGCCCAACCTCTAAGACATTTCCCCACACTTTAGGTTTATGTTAGCACTCCACCTCCAGGTAAAATTTTCTGTACCAGTAAGTTACATTTTATTCACACACATACATTCCTTCCCACACAACCATGTAATTATCATGTTAAAAATGAAATGAGGTAAAGAACTATAAGTGACGCCTTATACAGAATCTTTACTGGGTAAGGAACTTTAGAACAATCCTTGTTAGAATAACAATGTCAACTGTAAATAATAAAAATATTTTGCATGCATGATTGAATTTCAGAAGTCAGAAAAAATAACTCCAGGATATGCAATATATTTCCAACTGCAGGCAAAACTATTTTTTTTCTTATTTAAATATTCTGAATGTTGAATCATTTATAAGTTAATTCTATGTTAATGAACAAAGAATTGGCTTTTTGACACAGGTAAGCCTAAAAAATCAATACTGAGAAAATAGTAAGAAATTTTCAATTAAAACAATAGTATTTTAAATTTGATTTTTGATTATTTTGCTCTGATAGGCATTAGATTTGACCTTGTGATAAATGCCCACAATTGCATGTGCCTCTCTTCCAAGCATGATTTGAAATTTAATTATAATAGCTAGTACTGTTTTTTTCATAAATGTGTAACTTTATTCAAATTATTAAGCTGATCACCAACTGGTTTATAATGCATCAGTTCCTAGACTAATGAACCATATATCCTTGTCAATTTTAGTAGTTTTGACAGTTTTTGCCTCAGTGCCTTTGAATTACAAGTGTGTACAGCTGCATTGCTCACTACTAAGATAGGTTTCTCCCTAAGGATATGGGAGGTCATGATTTCTGATTTTGAATTGTTTAACCAAGCAATAATATTTGATTATTCCATCACAAAGAAAACAAGACAATCTAGTTCTCTGATCTTCATTAAAATCTTAGTTCATTATAAAAGTCAAATATAAATAAGTGATTTAAATATTTAAATTTATAGCAAAAAAGGAACATTAAAAATAAGCAAGAGATTTATTGCACGAAATAGCCCATGGAAGTCCATAAACCCTTTTCTACATTTGTGAAATCTAAAAAGCTCTGAAAAGCAAAATTCTAAGTAACCTATTTGACAGCAAAATCTGTTCTAAATTTAAATGAGGCTATTTATTGACTTCATGATATTCAGTGTATATATTAAATTTTTGTTAAAAAATACTAATGTGTTAGATCTTGGCATGCTGTTCTAAATTCTGCTTTGGGTGGTAATTAGTGTTCCATATATACACATTATTGCTTTACTAAAATAAATGTATATGTACATATATGATATATGCATAATATCATACATAAAAATAGAAATGGATTATATATATTCCATTATATATAATAAATATATAATAATTCATACATCTATTTGACCAAAAGGTTTTATTTTTTAATTTTTTTGAAATATTTTATTTATTTATTTGACAGGGAGTGAGAGAGCACAAGCAGGGGGAGGAGCAGAAGGGAGGGGGAGAAGCAGGCTCCCCGCAGAGGAGAGAGCCTGATGCAGGGCTTGATCCCAGGACCCCAGGATCATGACCTAAGTCCAAGGCAGATGCTTAACTGACTGTGCCACCCAGGCGCCCCAGACCAAAAGGTTTTAGATAAGGGATTATAAATATGTAAAATTAGATTGAACCATAAAAAAATAGTAAACCAAAAAGTAGATATTGCAATTTTATACAGTTCAACCATATTGCTCAAACTAATATTTTCCTTGATTACTTAAATAATTATAAACAAATTATTTCATTGTATATCTAGATATAGAGCATAAAAACTATTAGTAAACTTGATGTTAAAACTATCCCCTAAAAACCCCCTCCTAATTCACAAATAAGTATAAACCTGCAATTTCACTTGTACCTTAAATTTTCTGTCTATGTTCCTTCTTCAAGTTTCCTCCTGTCCTTGTAACTTCACTGTACCTATTAATGTCATCATGTCATCCAGGCTTGGAATCTCAGCCAGACTTGACACCAGCTCCTTGTTTGTTACTCATAGTCTAGTTTTTCTTTCATTCTTGCTCACATCTTATCTTTACTTCCATAGACATTAAACTAGTACAGAAACTTTTAGTCTCATACCTCGACTATTGTAATAGTTGTCCAAAATGGCCCTTTTATACCTAGTTTTTTCACACTCCAATTGTTCTGTTGATAGTTACTTGCTTAACAGCATTTAATAACTCTTAATTATGTCCTTAATTTATGTTCAGATTCCATAATTTAGCAGTTAATACCCTCTGCAGTCTCTTCATAATTTTATATCATACCTTATTTCCTTCAGCATTCTAGGAATAGAGGGGACTTCCCCAACTTAATAAAGTGTATTTGCAAGAACCCATAGTTAACCCATAGTTAACCCATAGTTACTTAATGGTGAGGACTCTTTGAATGGACAGGGCCATCAGACCATAAATAAATAAATAAATAAAAGCAAGAAAAGTAGGAAGCACAAAAGCAGTAAAAAAAAAAAAAGTATAACTGTAAAAATCAGCCAAGGGACTCACAAAATAAACAGATATAAAGTATGACATCATATACCTAAAACAGGGGCAGAGAGGAGTAAAGAATGGGTTCAAACTTAAGTGAGCATCAACTTAATATAGACTGCTATATGACGAAGATGTTATATAAAACCTAATGGCAACCATAAATTAAAAGCCAGTAATAGATAATACAAAAAATAAATAAAGAGAAAGGAAGCCAAGTGTACACTTAAAGAAAGCCAACTTATGGTGACAGAAGACAGCAAAGGAAGATCCACAAAAACACAAAACAAGTAACAAAATGGCAATAAATACATACCTATCAATAATTAATTTGAATGTAATTGGACAAAATGCTCCAACCAAAAAGACACAGGGTGATGGAATGGATAAAAAAATAAAAAGGCACATCTATATGCTACCTACAGAGGCTCACTTCAGACCTAAAGACACACGTAGATTGAAAGTGACTGGGTGGAGAAACATTTATCATGGAAATGGATGTGAAAAGAAAGCTGGGGTAGCAATACCTGTATCAGAAAAAACTGACTTTAAAACAAAGACTTTAACAAGAGACAAAGAAGGACACAATATAATCATTAAGAAACAATTCAACAAAAAGACATAACAATTGTAAATATTTATGCACCCAACATGGGAGCACCCAAATACATAAAAAAGTTAATAACAAACATAAAAGAACTAATCTATGGTAATTTAATAATAGTAGGGGATTTTTTTTCTCTTTTTAAAGATTTTATTTATATATGTGACAGAGAGAGACACAGCCAGAGAGGGAACACAAGCAGGGGGAGTGGGAGAGGGAGAAGCAGGCTTCCCACTGAGCAGAGAGCCCAATGTGGGGCTCGATCCCAGAACCCTTGAATCATGACCTGAGCCGAAGGCAGACACTTAACAACTGAGCCACCCAGGCACCCCAATAGTAGGGGACTTTAATGTCCCACTTACATCAATGGACAGATCATCTAAACAAAATCAACAGGGAAACAGTGGTTTTGAACACTGGACCAGATGGATTTAACAGATATATTCAGAACATTCCAACCTAAAACAGAAAACACACATTCTTTTCAAGTGAACATGGAATATTTTCCAGAAGAAATCACATATGAGCCCACAACACAAGTCTCAGCAATTTCAAAAAGACTGAAGTTATACTGTGCCTCTTTTCTGAACACAGTGCTATGAAACTAGAAATCAATCACATGAAAAAATTGGGAAAGACCACAAATATATGGAGGTTAAATAACATGCTACCAAACAATGAATGGGTCAACCAAAAGATCTAAGATGAAACAAAAATATACATGGAGACAAATAAAAATGAAAACACAATCCCAAATCTTTGGGATACAGCAAAGGAAGGAAGTTTATAGCAAAATAAGCTTACCTCAAGAAGTAAGAAAAATCTCAAATAAATAATTTATCCTTACACCTAAAGGAGTTAGAAAAAGAACAAATAAAACTGAAATCCAGCAGAAGGAAGGAAATAATAAAGAATAGAGGATAAATAAATGATAATGGAAACTAAAAAAATAGCAGAACAGATCAAAGAAACCAGGAGCTGGTTCTTTGAAAAGATCAACAAAATTGATAAAACTCTAACAAGATTCAGAGAAAGAAAGAAAGAAAGAAAAGAAAAAGAAAGAAAGAAAAGACGGGACTAAAATAGACAAAATCTGAAATGAAAAAGGAGAAATAACAAATGACACCACAGAAATACAAAAGATTGTAAGACTGTATTTTTAAAAAATATATGCCAATACCTGGACAACCTAGAGATAAGAAATGGGTAAACTCCTAGAAACAAATAACCTACCAAAACTGAAGCAGGAAAAAATAGATAATTTGAACAGACCAATTACCAGCAATGAAATTGAAATAGTAATAAAAAAACTCCCAACAAACAAAAGTCCAGGACCAGACGGCTTCCCAGGTGAATTCTATCAAATATTTAAAGAAGAGTTAGTACCTGCTTTTCTTGAACTTTTCCGAAAACTAGAAGAGGAAGGAAAACTTCCTAATTCATTCTAGGAGGTCAGCATTACCCTGATTCCAAAACCAGATAAAGACACAACAAAAAGAAGAACTACAGGCCAATATCTCTGAACATATTTGCAAAATTCCTCAACAAAACATTGGCAAACTGAATCCAACTATACACTGAAAACAAAATTAAAAAAAAAAATTCACCACAACGAAGTGGATTTATTCTTAGGATGTAGGATGGTTCAATACTCAAAAAACAATGAACGTGATACACCACATCAATAAGAGAAAGGATAAAAAACATATGATAATTTTAATAGATGCAGAAGAAGCATTTGACCAAGTACAACATCCATTCATTATAAAAATTTTCAACAAGATAGATTTAGAGGGATCATATCTCAACAAAAATAAAGGCCATCTATGAAAAACTCACAGGGAACATCATATTCAAAACTGAGAGCTTTTCCCCTAAGGTCAGGAACAAGGCAAGGATGTTCTCTCTCATCACTTTATTCAACATAGTACTGGAAGTCCTAGTCATGGCAATTTGACAAGACAAGAGAAAGGTATAAAAGGCATCCAATTTGATAAGAAGAAGTAAAACTCACTATTTGCTCATGACATCATACTATATATAGAAAACCCTAAAGACTCCACCAGAAAACTAGAACTGACAAATGAATTCAGTAAAACCACAGGATACAAAAATCAATCTACAGAAATCTGTTGCATTCCTATACACTAATAATGAAGCAGTAGAAAGTGAAATTAAGAAAACTGTCCCATTTGCAATCACACCAAAAACAATAAAATATCCAGGAATAAACTTAACCAAAGAGGTGAAAGACCTGTACTCTGAAAACTATAAAACACTGATGAAAGAAATTCAAAATGAAGCAAAGAAATGGAAAGACATTCCATGCTCATGGGTTGGAAGTACAAATATTGTTAAAATGCCAATACTACCCAAAGCAATCTATACATTTAATGCAATCCCTATCAAAATAACAACAGCATTTTTCATGGAACTAGAATTAACAATCCTAAAATTTGTATAGAACCACAAAAGACCCTGAATAGCCAAAGTAATCTTAAAAAAAGAAAAACAAAGTTAGAGGTATCACAATTCCAGATTTCAAGTTATATTACAAAGCAGTAGTAATTAAAAACAGTATGGTACTGGCATAAAAATACACACATAGATCAATAGGATAGAACAGAAAATGCAAGAATAAATCCACAATTATATGGTCAATTAATCTTTAACAAAGGAAGAATGAATACACAATGAGAAAAAGACAGTCTCTTCCAAAAATGATGTTGAGAAAACTAGACAGCCCATGCAAAAGAATGAAACTGGATCACTTTTTTTCACCATACACAAAAATAAACTCAAAATGGATTAAAGACCTAAATGTGAGACCTGAAATCATAAAACTCCTTGAAGAGAGTACAGACAGTAATCTCTCTGACATTGGCCATGGTAACATAGATATGTCTCCTGAGGCAAGGGAAACAAAAGCAAAAATAAACTATTGGGACTACATCAAAATAAAAAGTTTCTGCACAGTGAAGGAAACAATCAACAAAACTAAAAGAAAACCTACAGAATGGGAAAAGATATTTGCAAATGACATATCCAATAAAGGGTTAGTATCCAAAATATATAAAGAAATGATATATTTCTCAGTACCCAAAGCCCAAATAATCCAATTAAAAATGGGCAGAAGACATGAATACATATTTCTCCAAAGAAGACATACAGATGGCCAACAGACACACGAGAAGATGCTCAACATCACCCAACATCAGGGAAATGCAAATCAAAACTATAATGAAATATCATGTCACACCTATCAGAATATCAGATGCCACACACACATACACATGCACACACACACACACCAAGAGCATTTGAGGTTTGTAACTCACATGATAGTATTTCTGAGATCATGGTAGGCTCTCAAGCTGATTCAAAAATGGCTTGAGAAACATGGAAGGGAGACTGGCATGGGGTCCTATGGTGGTTAGGGGGTCAGGCTGCAACTGATGTTGCTTAGTTGTACTTCCCAGCAGTACCGAAGGAAGGGAGCACATGGGCTTTCTGGTCACTTGTCCAGATGTAAGGCAGAAGTGGTAAAATGAGTGGTGGGGCTTGAAAGCTGTCCTGAGTGAACATCAAAAATGGAGTCAGACTCTCTTACATGCAATTGGGCTACACGTCATCTTACATCGGGCTACACATCAGACCTACTGAATCAAAAACTCTCAGGCTATGGCCCTGCAATCTGTTTTGATCCATCCTTCAGTTCATTATACTCTGAAGTTTGAGAATTACTGCCTTAGTAGAGGAAAATGCTGGGAAATGCATAGAGCATGAGGGCATTTTGGATTTTGGTGGGAAAATAGGAAGGCTGAGGTTTTTTAGCTGAAGCTGCTAGGAACAAAATGTTTGTGTTAGGGTCTAATGACAGATTTGGAAGGGAACAAAAGTAAGTTTAATACTAATAAATGTTATAGACTCATCATGGCTAATAGAAGAGTGAATTTGAGAACATTAATTTTCCTTTTATTATAAAATTCTTTGAAATTTTTCTTAAGTATATAAAGAGAGCTAGTATGCTTTATGCTAGAAATATTGCTCAAATGTACTCATTATATATATAGCCTATCAAAAATGGATATAATAGGAAATAATTCCTAAATTACTTGATTTTGCACATATAACTACGGGCGTCTGAAGACACACCCACATATGTGCATAAAGATTTAGTCATAACTTCCCAAAGGGCTATCCCAAAGACCATTGTCAACCCATGGATCATTGACTTTCAAAGCAATTACCTATCAAATAATTGAATTACTTATTCAAGTAATGGAAGTTATTTAGCATCTTAAATTTTATTTCCTTGGAGTGTGATTTTTAGGGGAAAATACATATATTCATTCATCATTTATTGATTTACCCATGTCAAAGACTGCTCTGAGTACTAGAGATACATTGGTAAAGAAGATGGACCCTCTGTAAATGCTCTCAAAATCTGTGATCAAGGAACATATTGGGTTGAACTCATAAGACTCACAGAATTTAAATAATTTGGTTAGCAGGAACTAACTAAAATGGCTTAACTAGGGGGAATTAAAGTCAAGTTATGAAGTGGCTTAGTGTAAGACAAAGGGAGTCTTAGGAACTGTGGTAAACAGAAGAAAAAGGGTCAATTTAAAAGCATTTACAATCTACATCTTAAAATACTCTTGTAATATTTAGTGTGTAGATGGATGAAACAGTTGAAATAAGGTGATAGGCATTAAGGAGTACACTTGTTATGATGAGCACTGGGTGATGTATGAAATTGTTGAATCACTATATTGTCCACCTGAAAATTATACACACACACACACACACACACACACACACACACACAATGGAATATTACCTAGTCACAAAAAAGGACGAGATTATGCCATTTGAAACAACATGGATGGACCTGGAGGATATTGTGCTAAATGAAATAAGCCAGACTGATAAAGACAAATATGATTTGATTCCACTCATAAATGGAATATTAAAACAAAAAAGCAAAAAAAAAAAAAAAAAACCAAATGTATAAATAAACCAAAAGCAGAATCAGACCTATAAATACAGAGAACAAACTGATGGTTCCAGAGGGAAGGGGGATGAGGGGCTCAGCAAAAACGGGTGAAGGGAAGAAGGAGATACAGATTTCCAGTAATGGAGTAAATCCTGTAAGTAAAAAGCAGAGCATAAGGAATACAGTCAATGATACTGTAATAGTTATGTAATGGGATAGATGGTAGCTACACTTGTAGTGAACACAGCATCATGTATAAACTTGTGAAATCACCAAGTTGTACACCTGAAATTAACGTTAACAGTGTGTGTCAACTGTACCCACCCCCCCCCAAAAAAAAACCCTCAAACAAACAGAAAACACTTCTGGAGGGCTGCTCCACAAACAGGCTGGCTGCTTGTATTGTGCCTTTTTGCGAAGCTGGTTGGTTTATGGTAGATGTGGGTGAAGACCCTCCTCTGCTATTCTTTGTGTTTATCTCCCTGACATATTTCCAGTCAGGTGACTTATCAACTCTCAGGGACTTTTGGAGGTGATTTCAGCTTCCATCCATCCAGTCCCCATTAACAGAATGTTTTATCATCTGAGGTAATTAGAATGAAATAGATGACTTTGAAGTTGCATCCAGGATTTTTAAAAAATCAGAGGAATGAGATACAACCAACTCAGGCTAGAGGTTCTCTCTTGGGGATGGAGAGGAGGATATAAACATCTGTAATTTATATTTATTGGATAAATATTTCTGGATCAAATATGATAAAATGTTAAGATTTATAAATTTGAGTGATGCATGTGCTGCTATTTATTATGCTATATTATACTCTTTTGTAGGCTTGAAATGCTTCATGGAAATAAAATTCTCAAATCAGTTTCTATATGTACATGACAAGTGTTTCTTTATGCGCTAGCTGTGTACCTAAAAAAGTGTTAACTAGTATTATATAAATGGAATGATTTTCAAAACTTCGGACAGCTTACTATGTGAGGGACTCAACAGTAAATAATTTTTTAATCATAAAATTTACTATACATGGAATCTGTCTAAAACAAGACATACGTGTAGGTTGATGTGGTCCAGAGTGAGCACATCAGGGCAATTCTGCAGTTTGTATAATTCTATCTCATGATTTATATGTTAGATATGTCCTTACTGTCATAAAGTATTAAATATGAATAATCCAGGAAAATGATTTGTAAAAATGAATATGTCTTTCTTCTAAGAAAAAGCATTATTTTTTATACTTGTTTTGTATTATGTTATGTTAATCACCATACATTACATCATTAATTTTTGATGTAGTGTTCCATGATTCATTGTTTGTGTATAACAATGCTCCAGTGCTCCATTCAATACGTGCCCTCTTTTTAAAAAATTTTTTATTGTTATGTTAATCACCATACATTACATCATTAGTTTTTGATGTAGTGTTCCATGATTCATTGTTTGCGTATAACACCCAGTGCTCCATGCAGTACGTGCCCTCCTTAATACCCATCACCAGGCTAACCCATCCTCCCACCCCACTGAAAAAGCATTATTTTGATAATATATTGTAGTGATTCTATTATCAATTAAATAAGAATTAGAATATTGTATTCTTTTAGGTTTCATTCTTTTTCTAATTTTTTCTTTTTGGAATCGACTGTCACAAAAGGATATAATGTTCAAAGGATATAATAACAAAAATTTTATTTCAGGGGCGCCTGGGTGGCTCAGTCGTTAAGCGTCTGCCTTCGGCTGGGGTCGTGATCCCGGGGTCCTGGGATCGAGCCCCACATCGGGCTGCCTCCTCGGGGGGAGGCCTGCTTCTCCCTTTCCCCCTCCCGCTGCTTGTGTTCCCTCTTTCGTTGTGTCTCTCTCTGTCAAATAAATAAATAAAATCTTAAAAAAAAATTTTATTTCATTTACCACTGGAATTCTGACAAGTTGATATTAAGATGAGCTAAAATTGCTGGTAATATCTTGCATAACAACTCTGCTTACACTGCTTAGGAGTTGGAACTAAAGGTGAACCGCGGAGCTCAGGAGTGCTTCTGGAGAAGTGGTCAGGGGTAAAAAGAAGGAATCTAACCTTAAAGGAACATCTTGCCTTTTTTACATAATTATAATTATAGCTGCCTGCTGATCTTAAAGGGATAATCTTCCCATCCTTTGCCACATAAGTCAAATCCTAACTTCCTTCTACCCAGCTGGCTTAAAGACAGCAGCATAATTTGAATGAAAATTAGAAGTCAGTACATTGACCCTAACAGAAGACTGAGGAGAAGATGGTTCACAATGAGGATAGTAGCAATTGCTATCAGATCCTTCTACACACCCACCAGGATATTTAATCTCTAAAAAAGCCAAACAAGCAAACAAAATTATAAGATCAATATCAATTATTGGTAAGCACATGGAGCAACTGAAATTTTCACTCTTTTGGGGATTCTCGTTTGATACAACAGTTGTGAAAAACTGTTTGTCAGTGTCTATTAGAGCTAAGCATATGCATACTTTGGAGCTGCATTTCCACTCCTACTCAGCAGAGCATGTGCACCATAAAACACGTCCAAGAATGTTCATCATGTCACTATCTGTAATGGCCAAAAACTTGGAAAAATAACAGAGTGGATATTCTCAAGTATATTTATATCATACAGCCACATAATACAGAACATTAAAAATGAATAAACTATTGCTACGTGCAACAAGGAATATTCTTATAAATATAATAATGAACAAAGGCACACAGAAAAGGGTACATCATTTAAGTATTAGTTTTCTACTGCTGTATAACAACTCATCACAAATTTAGTGGCTTAACATAATGTATGTTAATTACCTCCTGGTTTCCATGGGTCAGGATTCCAGGAATGAGTAGCTGCATCCTCTGCTCAGGCTGAATCGAGGTGTCTGTTGGCATTGCAATCTCAACTGAGGCTTGGGGTCCTCTTCTAAACTCATTTAAGCTGTTGGCAGAAATCGGTTCCTGGTAATTGCAGGATTGAGGTCTAGGTTTTCTTGTCCGTTGCTGGTCAGGGTTTGCTCTCAGGTCCTGGAAGTCACTCTTAGCCACATGATCCTCTTATAAGGTGACAGATTATTTCTTCAAGGCCAGTAGGAGAACATATATGTATCTGGAACTCTCTCAGAAAGGGTCCAATTACTCTGAAGGGCTCACTTGATTAGGTCAGGCTCACCAAAGCTAATCTCTCATTTGCATAACTCAGAGTCAATTAATTAGTAACTTAGTCTCTGGAATGAATTCCATTATATTCACAAGTTCTTCCTATACTGAAAAGGAGGGGAATATATAGGTCATATATACCAGGGAGAGGGAATATTGGGAGCCATCTTAGAATTCTGCCCATTTTTATTGGATAACTCTATTCAGACAAAGTTCAAAAATCAAATGTTGAGGGAAGAAGTCAAAACAATGGCCACCTTTAAGGAGAAATAGTATTGTCTGGGATAGAGCTCATGGCCACCTTTAAGGAGAAATAATATTGTCTGGGATAGAGCTCAAGGAATGCCTCTCGGGTGCTAATAATCTTTTGGTTTATCTGTCTAGATGGTGGTTACAAGGATATGTTCACTCTTGAAACTGTTCAATTATGATGTGGCATTTTTTTTGGCATGTATGTTATACTTTGACTTAATTTTTTATTTAAAAAAAAAGAAATGAAATATTATAGTTTCTCCTTCCTCCAAGAATATACATAGGTGGACATATATAGAAAATAAAGGCATTCTCAGTCAAGAGTGAGTGGGGACAAATTACTTGTAAGCTAGAAATTATTTGATGATTATAGCTCTGATTTGTCACCTAACGTATGGAGAAGTCAGTCAAAATATTTTTTGTCCATTGTCAAAAAATGAAACAAAACATCTTGCCATTTGCAATGACATGGATAGAGCTAGAGAGTATTATGCTAAGTGAGGTAAGTCAGAGAAAGACAAATACCACATGATTTCACTCATATGTGGAATTTAAGAAACAAAACAAATGAGCAAATGGAAAAAATGAGAGAGAGAGGCAAACCAAGAAACAAACCCTTAACTATAGAGAACAAACTGATGGTTACCAGCGGAAGATGGGTAGGGGGATGGGTGAAATAGCTGGTGGGGATTGAGAGTGCACTTGTGATGAGCACCGGGTGTTGTATGCAAGTGTTGAATCACTATATTGTACACCTGAAACTAATGTTACACTGTATGTTAACGATCTGGAATTTAAATAAAAACTTAAAAATTAGAAAAAAAGATGAAACAAAACAAACTTTTCATTTTAAAGAATGAAATTTATGTGTTCCTCTTTCAAGACTCTTTCCTTGAGGGGTGTCTGGGTGGCTCAGTCAGCTAAGCATCTGACCCTTGATTTCAGTTCAGGTAATGATCTCAGGGTTGTGAGATGGAGCCCCGTGTCTGGATCCGCTGGCTGTGGAGCCTGCTTGGGATTCTCTCTTTCTCCCTCTTTCTCTGCCCCTCCCCACCCCCAGTGCACTCTCTGTCCTCAAAAAAAAAAAAAATCCTCCTTGATATTCATAATCAAAATGAAATATACCAAACATTGCAAACAAAATTTTGCCACATTGGGCGCCTGGGTGGCTCAGTTGGTTGGGCGACTGCCTTCGGCTCGGGTCATGATCCTGGAGTCCCGGGATCGAGTCCCGCATCGGGCTCCCTGCTCGGCGAGGAGCCTGCTTCTCTCTCTGACCCTCCCCCCTCTCATGTACTCTCTCTCATTCTCGCTCTCTCAAATAAATAAATAAAATCTTAAAAAAAAAAAAAAAAAAAAAAAAAACTTGGAAAAAAAAAAAAAATTTTGCCACAATGTTGATTTGGACACAATTCAGTTGATGATTGACTTTCAGCCTCTGTACAAGCCCACATTCCCTGCTCCCTCCCCTGTCCCCCAAAAAAGGACAGCTAAATTCTATTTTGGCTAAAGTTTTATTTTACTGGTGAAAATAGGGAGGAGGGCTAGTAAGTGACACGGCCTTATGATCATTTGGGACTTTTTAGTTCAGTTTATGGTCAATTACATATTATATACATTCCATCGTCTTTGCCTTTGTGTTTCTTAAAACGGTATGGTTCAATTAAAACAACTTTATTGTAACTTTCTTTATCTTGCAAAAATATAATCCTCCCATATAAGCCACTAATTTTTAGACCCCAATTCCCAAAGTATGAGTTTTGCTGTGTATGCTTTCTTCTGTAGTCTATTAAATTCTTTTCCCTTTTCTAGACCTGCACCACTAGGAATGGTAATGATGTAGATGCCTTTGAGTTTCCTTTTCGTGTTTCAGAGTATTTTCCTTCAACTCCTCTAAAAACCCCAAGCTTTGTATTTCATACCATTTGATCCTTCTATCCTTCAATTGTAGCTGCTATCTCCCAAATACTGGATCATTCTTCCTCATTTCTCCATGAGTCATTTCCTAGCTGTCCCTCTCCAATTACTTCTATCCTAATTCTTGGTGATTTCAATTAACTTGTAGATAGTGTTCTACCCATATGGCCTCAAGTTCCTTAAAATTCTCTGCTCCCAATAATCTTGTCTTCCACCTAACCTCAGCCACTTACTCTCTAGATATAGCTGTTACCAATAATTGCTCTCCCTCTGCAACATCGATTTTGTACAGCTCATTCTCTGACTACTGCCTCTTGTTGTTTTCTTTTGTTTCCTTTTTATGGCTCTGAATATACATTTTTCACCTCCAGTCCATTAATCTTGTCAACTTTTCACTGTCCCTCATCCTCTTAATACCTTTCTTGTATTTAAAATTTTATGATCAATCATGACAATCATGCTTTGCACATACCCTTTGCTATTTTGCACCTCTTAGTTTTGTCATATTTGCTTAAGTTAATTTCAACTCATCATCAATTCCCTGACATGCATCTGTGTAGCTGAATGTGGCTGGATAAAACATAGAACCTTCTTAACTGTTCTCATTATAAATTTATATCCACGAAACTCAAATAGGCTATTAATCTTACAAGATAGTCATATGATATTGTTCTTTTTCATTCACTTCCCATTTCCGAAATCCCATACACCACAATCTCCATCTTTATTCTGAGATGATAACTTTCCCCTATGTAAAGCCAATCTCTCCATTTCAACACCTAGACTCCATCTTGTGGCACAGAGGATTGACAGATACATGCTTTCTTTCCATAGTAAACAATTTTGATAATAAGAAACTATTCATCCCAGGGTTGCATTTTTTAGTTCCCCCTGTACCTAGATAAAGCATATTATTAGTTGTTACTAATTGTATGTGAGGGGAAGAAATATGTGTCACTCTGGGAAAGTGATTAAGAAGCAAATATTTCTTCTCCATGCCGTCCTTCCAATCACTAGTCAAGGGGGGAAAAAAGGAACTCTCAGGTCTTAGGTGATAAAGTGAAGCACAGTACTGAAGAAGCCTTTGTCCCTTGAAAACGTTGCATGCAAAACAACATGCTGCAGACCCTCATGAAACTGTTGGATGAATTACAGACTCCTAATGTGTTAAGCAGTGGAGGTTTTGGATAGGTCTTAGAGCAGCTAGTCTTAATTTAGGTATACCTCCTCTGGCCATCATTCTAGAAATTCTCCTCTCTATCTCTTGTATTATTAATTTTTTACTCTTTATTAGAATGCTAATATTTATCCCATATTTTAAAAAGTCCTGATTCTACTTTCCCATCCGTTACCACCAAAGTATTTTGCTCCCCTTGGCAGCAAAATTCCTTGAGCAAATAGTTTATACTCACCATAAATCTCATTCTCTTTTAACCTCACCCCAGTTAGGCTTATTCTCCATTGTTCCATCAAAACTTCTCTCCATGAGATCAGCAGTGACCTTCAACTGGCTAAATCCAATGGTCAATTATCAGTTCCTATCTTAATTAACTTATTTAACTTATTAGCCACATGTTAGCAACTGTGATCCTCTTCCTAGTACACTATTTAATTGGTTTTAATACACAGGTCTCTTGATTTTCCTTCTCCTTCATGCTCCTTGGCTGCTTATCTTTACTTTGAACTCTTCATGTTGGATTGACCCAGAGATCAGCTTGGATTCTTTTTTTTTAAATTTTATTTATTCATTTGAGAGAGAGAGAGAGAGAGCATGAGCAGGGGAAGGGCAGAGGGAGAAGCAGGCTCCCCACTGAGCCAGGAGCCCGACGTGGGGCTCGATCCCAGGACCCTGGGATCATGACCCGAGCCGAAGGCAGACGCTTAACCATCTGAGCCACCCAGGTGCCCTGGATTCTTTTCTTTATCAACACTTACTACCTTGGTGATCACATGCACTCTAATGGCTTTAAAAGCTGTCCACATGACATTGGTGCCTAAATGTCTATTTCTTTTTTATTTTATTTTTTAAAGATTTTATTTATTTATTTGAGAGAGAGAGAAGGAGAGAGAGAGCACTTGCGAGGGGGGAGGGTCAGAGGGAGAAGCAGACTCCCTGCTGAGCAGGGAGCCCAATGTGGGACTCGATCCCGGGACTCCAGGATCATGACCTGAGCCGAAGGCAGTCGCTTAACCAACTGAGCCACCCAGGCACCCTCCTAAATGTCTATTTCAAGCACAGACCTCTCTCCTAAACTACAGATAGCTATTTGACTACTTAACATCTCCTTCTGGAGTTTAACAGACATATTAAACCTAATATATCTGAAATTAAAATTCTGACTTCATATAAACCTTTCTTCCTATTGCCTTTCTGAGAAGTCAGATATAATTCCTATATTTGCTTCTCTCTTTAAGTAAGGTGCCCCCCCGCCCCCCCACGCCCTGATTCTTTCAAGATGTTTTCTGTACCTTTAATTTTCCACAGTTTGAATATGATAGGCCTAGGTGTAGTTTATTTTTGCTATTTATCCTGCTTGGTGTTCTCTGAGATTTCTAGATCTGTGGTTTAGTGTCTGACATTAATCTGGGGGAACTCTCAGTCATGATTGCTTCAGATATTTCTTTCTCTCCTCTCCTTCTGGTATTCCCATTACACGGGTTACATATTTTGTAGTTGTCCCATAGTTCTCAGATATTCTGTCATGGTTTGTTTTTGTTTGTTTGTTTTTCCCCCAGTCTTGTTTCTTTCTTTTTCTTTACGGTTTTGGAAGTTTCTACTGGCATATTTTCAAGCTCAGAGATTCTTTCCTCAGCCATATCTAGTCTACTAATGAGCCCATCAGAGATGTTCTTCATACATGTTACAATGTTTTTATGTCTAGTATTTCTTTTTGATTCTTCATTAGAATTCCATCTTTATGCTTACGTACCCAGCAGTTCTTACATGTTGTCTACTTTGCTACTTTAGTGTATTAATCATTGCTGTTTTAAATTCCTGGTCTGATAATTCTAACATCCATGCCACATCTGAGTCTATTTCTGATGCTTACTCTGTCTCTTCAAACTGTGGGGTTTTTTGCCCTTTCACATGCCAGGTAATTTTTTGTTGAGACCCGGAAATAAAGTTCTGGGTAAAAGGTACGTGGTGAATAGATCTTTAATGACGTAATAGTAAGGTATGCGGAGGAGCAGTGTTCTGTAGTCCTGGATTGTGTCTCGGGCTCTTAGTAAGCCTGGGCCCCTGAGTTTTGAACTTCACAAGTGTTTCTCAGTCCCCTACCTCCCTTTAAGTGAGACAGGATGGCTAAAGGGGCTGGAGTTGGGTATTTCCGTTCCCCAAAGTAGGTTAAGCTCTGATACAACTACAATAGGTTATCATCTGGGAAAACAGTTTCTCTTGAGGGCAGGCCTTGTTAAGAAAAACAGAATGTTTTGATGTATTTCAAAACGGTTATGTTTCCCTTCCCCCTGTTAGAAGGCAGAAGGGATTCTTCTCCCATATTCACTGAGAATACCTGGTAGAGCTCCTGGAGCTAAAACTCACCTCAGCTTGCCCCCCGATGCTTAAGACTGGGCCATCCTGGGGTTTTTTTTTTTATCTCAGAATTATCTACACTGACCCTCCAGAAGTTTGTCAATTATAGTTTAGGTTTTCCTCCCCCAGTACTGGTTCTTGCAGAGTTTCAGTTTGAGTGTTTCTGTTCTGTTAAGTTGTGCTGCTCTGGATCCATTTCCCTGCATCTCCAAATTGAGGCCGGGGGGGCGGGCGGGGGCAGTAGTTTGCTCTGTGAGCTCACATCTCTGACAGAACTAAGAAGACAGTTTGTTCAGCTTTTTACTTGTTGTTAGAATGGAGTGAAATTCCCCATGAACTGCCATTCCTTTGCTCTGAACACTTCAGTGTTTTCCTATTTAAATCAGAGTAAAATGCAAACTTCCTTAAATTCCCTCTAAAGTCATGCATGACCTCTAGGACTTCCAACCTAGAATGAAATCCTAATATACTGCACCTTGCTCACTCTGCTAAAGACTTACTGGCTGTCTACTCAACCTAGAGCATATAGCACTGTCTTGACAGGATCGTAGCACTGTTCCTACTGTCTGGGACGCCCCTGTCCCAGATATCCATATCGCTAATTCTCTGGTTTTCTTCAAATCTTTGCTTAAATTTGATGACACTCACTATGAAAAAAAAAAAGTTTAATATTTTAACTCATTCTCCCACCCCCTTACATTCCAAATCTCCCTTACCCTGCATCTCTTTTAAAAAATCTAACACCTCTCATCACCTTCTAATATATGATATGATGTACTTATTTATTAGATATATTATGTGTAGTATGTCTCCCCCACCCCTTAACTCTTTAAATTACTATAGAATGTAAATATCATGGGGAACCCTGACAGAGATTTTTGTCTGTTCTATTCATTGATGTATTCCAAGCACCTAGAATGATGCCCTGCACTTAATAATTTGCAGATTGCATGAACAGAGGCACAATATCATTGTTTGCTTTTATATTTAAGATACATTTAATTACAGATTTTCTCACCCCCCACATACACTATACATTGCATAGCCTAACACAAGCCCAGCCCGGCAAGGGCAACAAATGTAGATTATTCTGATGCTCAAAAATATCTGCAGCATTAAATTTTATTAAAATGCTTACAATTATTTAAAAAATGACTGCTGGATCTTAGCATAGCACAATAACCTGCTGGAATGTCTTAGTCAAAAGCATCCTGGATAATTATTCATATTCAAACATTTTCTGCAGTTCAGTTTGCCTTTATTTAAAAGTCTTTCCTCCCTGTGGCTGTTGGTAGAAATGTGGCCCTCAAGCTGCTTCTCACATATCCACAGTGCAGTATCAGGACACATTAGTCCTGAGTTCATCGTTCTATTCTTTATTAATAGTTATATTTAATCAAGCTAAGCTAGGGCTTTTTATCAATCTCTGGTAATTAATCAGGACATTTTGATTATTCTGAAGATTGGTTTTTTACTTTACTAAAATATGCAGAGGTCAGTTAATGTTGAAATTCTAAAGACAATTTCTTTCTAATATTAAATGAAAAATATTAAACAAAAATTTTATAATGTTTTCTAATGACTCCATATATGAATAGCCCTGAAAATGATATTAAGAGCTGTGAGGATAATATTCAGAATATCATTCCAGACACTCTGCACACACATCTCCTTAAAGATCATCAAATTATAAGAAATACAGTGTTTGATAGCATTGCTCACTGGTTCTCTACCAATACATTTATAAGATTTATGTGTGCCTTCCAAATTGGCTCTCTACCCTAGATTTCTTAGAAAAAATACATATCTGATGGTTAATAAAATTCATTCTACTTTCCATTTATTACAAGCTATACTTGAACAAATTTACTGAGCATTGAACTACATACTTGATATACTATAATGGAAAGAGCTCCTCAGTGTGCCTAAGAAGAGAATGTAACACTAGTTGTACCATGAATAAATCCTTGGGGAAAAAAGGAGAGAGAAAAATGGGAAACTATTATCAATTTGAAGTGGTAATGATGCTTCTATTCTGAAGAGAGAAAAGTCCCAGAAACTCTCAGTATTTATTATTGAATAAAAGAGTGTTTATTTGTTCCCCAGGCTTTATTCCAGTAAAAGTCTCAATGGAAAAAAAAAAATCACAAAATTATGCCTCTTTAGTTACGATGACTAATTATAAGTTAATTTTAGAAAGGGAATTTGGGATCAGAGGCTGTGCACTGTTTGTTTTCCTGTACTTTTGAAACATAAACCAGTTAGCTTTTTCAGATGTGGCATCAGTTGTTTGTTGGATAATATAATCTTTTATTTTAGAATATTTTTAGATTCAGAGAAAAGTTACAGAAACAATTCATAGAATTCACATACACCTTATGTTGTTAAGACCTTATATTAGTATAATGTATACCACACAACCAATGAACCTAGACTGATACATGATTATTAACTAAAGTCCATACTTTATTCAGATTTCCTTAGTTTTTTACTCATTCAGGATACCGTATTACATTCATCATCATGTCTCCTTTGGCTCCTCTCAGCTATGACACCTTTTCTGACTTCCTTGATTTTGATGACCTCAAGTATTTTAAGGAGTATGGGTCAGGTATTTGTAGAATGTACTTTACCTGGGATTTGTCTGGTAGTTTCTTATGATTAGACATGACTTTGGGTGAGGAAGACCACAGAGGTAAAATGCTGTTCTTACGACAGTATATGAAGGGTACATGTTATGAACATGAGTTATCACAATTGATGCTAACCATCATTAGCTGGTTGAGGTATTAAGTTATTCCACTAATAACTTATATAAAGTTATAAAGTCCCTCTCCCCAGCTTTCCATACTGTATTCTTAAGAAGTCAATGTGTACAGCCCATACTTAGAAATGGAGAGTTATGCCACCCCCTTGAGGGGCAACACCAACATAAATTATTTGGAATTATTTTAAATGAGAAATCCACTTATTTCCTCCATATATTTATTTATTCAATCATTTCTTTTTATCAACATGAACTCTGAGATACTTATTTTATATTTTTTATTATAATCCAATATACTTTATATATTTTGCTGCTCAAATTATTGCAGTGTAGGCCACTGGGCCTCTTCCAGTCAGTGCCTGTGTTCTTTTAATATACCTCAGTAGTTTCTTTTTATGAATACTTTCTTATTTTTTGACACTACCTCCAGGATCATCTATTTCCTATATTAGAATAAGCCATTTCTCCAAGAAGCCCTGATTTCTTTTATTGGAGAACAGTATTAGAAACCAAGATCTGGGCACTGTGTGTGCTCACTGGTACTTGGGTGTTGATGTTTCTAGGATCTCTTAGCAACAGATTTTGGAATTGTGTGTTTATATACTAACCCATGTATACATACGTACTTATAACTATTTCTGTATTTATCCATCTATATATTATGTTAAACATAAATTCACACTAATGTGAATTTTACTCCAGTATCACATGGCTCATTCTAGCTTTTACTCCTTGCTTTTATACACACACACACACACACACACACACACATATACACACATATATATGTACATATATATATATACACTTTTTTTAAAGAGAGAGAGAAAGAGCATGTGTGTGGGAGTGGGGGTGGGGAGACGCCAAGGGAGAGGGAAGAGAATCCAAAGCACACCCCATGCTGAGTTTGGGGCTCTATCTCAGGACCTTGAGATCAGGACCTGAGCCAAAATTAAGACTTGGATGCTTAACTGATTGAGCCACCCAGGTGCTCCAACTCCTTGCTTATATTTAACATCCCACTCCAACAGTGAGAAATCTGCCTCCCACCATCTTCCATCCATTAACTGATTTATTAGATCCTGAAGTACAACTACATTGGTTCCAGAATTGTTAACTCATATTCCAGTAAGAAATAACTCTGCCAACTAGAGGGCAGTGCTTATGTACAATCCCTGTTTTCTTTAGTCTTACAGTCTCTGTGAATTTCCAAAGTTACTTCTGTCAGCACGTATTTTCCCCTCTTCAATGAGGTGATGCCATACAATTGTAATACAGTTAGATTATTTTGTCACAGTCTGAATTTCATTATGGGATCCCCCAATATCCTAATTTTTAAAATTCACTTACATTAAGCCTCACTCTTTGTGCTGTGAAGTTTGATGGATTTTGACAAATGCATAATATCATATACCACTTTGTATTATACAGAATAGTTTCACAGCTCTTAAAAAAATGCAGTACTTCAACTATTCAAAACTAACCCTGCTGCGAACTCCTAGCAATCAATGATGCCTTTCCTTCCACACAGTTTTGCCTTATAAATGGAACCATACAATATGTAGCATTTTCACACTAGCTTCTTTCACTTACTAATATATATTTAAGACTCATCCATGTCATTCTGCGAATTGACAGTTCATTCCCTTTTATCACTAATAATATTGAATTATATATATGTACCACAGGGTTTTTTTTTTTAATTCATTCACTTTATGAAGGATATCTTGGTTGCTTCCTTTTTTTTTTTTGATGATTGTAAGTAGACATTTATGCACAGTTTTTTTGTGTGTGTGGACTCGATATTTCAAATCAGTTGGATAAACACCTGTTAGTAAGACTGCTGAATGGTATTGTAAGGCCATGTGAGGTTTGTAAGAAACTGTCAAACTGTTTTGCAAAGTGGCTGTACCATTTTGTAGCCCTTCCAACAAGGAATAAAAGTTCCTGCTGCTCCACATCCTCATGAGTAATTGATTTTTCAACTTTTATTTTTAAAGATTTTTTATTTATTTATTTGACAGAGAGAGACACAGCGAGAGAGGGAACACAAGCAGGGGGAGTGGGAGAGGGAGAAGCAGGCTTCCCACAGAGCAGGGAGCCCGATGTGGGGCTCGATCCCAGGACCCTGGGATCATGACCTGAGCTGAAGGCAGTCGCCCAACCAACTGAGCCACCCAGGCGCCCTGATTTTTCAACTTTTTTAATCCTAACCATTCTAACAGTTATGCAATATTATCTCAGTATTGTTTTAATCCACATTTCCCTAATGATGTTGGGCACCTTTTAATATGATTATTTGTCATCTGTTTATCTTCACTGGTGAAATATTTGTTGACATATTTTGCCCAAGTGGCTCAGTTGGTTAAGCATTTGCCTTCAGCTCAGGTCATGATCCCAGGGTCCTGGGATCGAGCCCCGCATCAGGCTTCATGCTCAGTGGGGAGCCTGCTTCTCCCTCTCCCTCTGCCCCTCCTCCCTGCTTGTGATTTTTTTTTTCTCTCAAATGAATAAATAAATCTTTAAAAGAATTTTAAGAAATCTTTGTACATTCTGGATATTAGTCCAGATATGTGATTTGCAAATATTTCTCCAAATGTCTTTCATAAAACAAGTTTGGAATAAAGTCCAACTTCTCAAATTTCTCTTTCTGAGATTGTAGTTATAGTGTTGTATCTAAAAATTGACTCCAATACCCAAGGTTACTCAAATTTTTTCTATGTTTTCAAAATCTAGAATATTTTTAAGCCTATAAACCACTTTGAGTTAACTATTTTGAAAGATGTAAGGTCTGTGTCTTGGCTCAATTTTTTTCATGTTCATGTCCAATTGCTCGAGCATTTTTTTGTTGAAAAAATTCATCTTTCTCCATTGAACCTTTTTATCTTTGTCAACATGTGGTTGACTATATTTGTGTGGATCTGTTTCTGGTTTCATTATTCTGTTCTATTGATCTGTATGTCTGTTAGTTCACCAGTAATACCCTGTTACAATTATTCTTACTTTTTATTATTTTAAAATTAAGTAGTGTGTGTCCTCCATTTCTTTTTCCTTTTTAAACACTGTTGGGAATTCTACACTCTTTCTTTCCATATAAATTTTCAAATCAGTTTGTTGACATACACAAAAGAAAGGTTGCTGGCATTTTGATTGATAAGTTTGACATCTTAACAGTGTTGAGTCTCTCCATCTATGCATACAAAAAATCTCTCCATTTACATAAACATTTCTTTCATCATGTTTGTAGTTTTCTGTGTACAGATCTGTGTGCTTTATGTTAGAACTATACCTAAGAACCTAAGTTTTTCATGTTATTGTAAATGGTTTTTTTAATTTCATATTCCATTTGTTGTTTTTAGAACATTAAAAAAATGTATACTGACCTTATATCCAGTGACCTTATCATACTCACTTACTCATTTTCCTATATTCTTTGAGGTTTTCTATATAGACAATATGTCATTTGCAAATAAATTCAGGTTCATTTCTTCTTTTCTAGCTACATGTTTTTAGCTCCTTTTTTTTTTTTCTTGTCTTATTGTACTAGATAGGACTTCTAGTTGCTGTTGAATAATGAGAGCACAAAATTGTTTAATTCTTGAATTTAGGAGGAAAGCATACAGTCTTTCCCTATTAAATATGATAGTAGCTATACATTTTTTTGTATAAACCCTTTATTAGTTTAAGAGAATTCCCTTCTCTATATAATTTTTTGATCCCTTTATCACGACTGAGTGATAAATTTCTAAAATGCTTTTTCTTCATCTTCTAATGTGATCATATGTTTTTCCTTTTCCATTGCATTAATATGATGGATTACAATAATCTGAGAACATACTTTGCATAATTTCTATCCCTTTAAATTTATTAGAGTGTGTTTTATGGCTCATATGTAATCTACTGGTGAATGGTCCATCTATGCTTTAGAAGAATCTGAATTCTGCTGTTGTTAGATAAGTATTATGTAATTCTCGATTAGATCAATTTGATTGCTGTTTAGGTCATCTATTTCCTTACTAATTTTCTGCCTACTTAAACTACCAATTACTGACAGGTGTTGAAAAATAAATAAAATAAAATAGTGGATTTGTCTGTTTCTCCTTTCAGTTCTATTAGTTTTTTAACTCATGTATTTTGATGCTCTGTTGTTGCATGTTTATACATTTAGAATTGTTATGACTTCTTGAAGAATTAACCCCTTAACTTTCATTGCCCCTCTTTTTTTAAATCTTTTTCCTTCACCTATGATAATCTTGTTTTTAAGTGTTCTTCAAATTAATACTGATACCCCAGTGTTTTTTTTTTTTAAAGATTTATTTATTTATTATTTGAGAGAAGGAGAGAGAGAGAGAGAGCGGGGCAAGGGGCAGAGACAGAAAGAGATTCTCAAGCAAACTCCCCGCTGAGTGTGGAGCCTGACACAGGGCTCCATCTCACGACCCTGAGATCACGACCTGAGCTGAATCCAGGGTCGGAGGCTTATTAACCCACTGAGCCACCCATGCACCCCTCCAGTGCTGTTTTGGTTGGTGTTTTTATAATATACCTTTCTCCATACCTTTACTTTTAACATAAACGTTATATTTAAACATAAAGATATTTATAAATATATTTATGAAGTGACTTTCTTATAGACAACATACATTTTTAAAAAATCCAGTCCAATATTCCTTCTCTTTTAATTGAGTATTTACACCATTCAAATTTAAGTTTTTATTGATGTAGTTAGATTTAAATCTACCATCTTAGTAACTTTTCTATTCATTGCATTTGCTCTTTATTTTTTTATCTCCTTATATTTTGACTCCGTATATTTCAATTGAGCACTTCATGCAATTTTTTATCTCTTCTTTTAGCATAGCAATTATAATTATTTTTTATTTAATGATTGCCTTAAAGTTTACGATGAAAATTTAAAAATAATTTAAGGGTACTTTCAAATAACATGATTCCCTTTCATATAGTGCAGGACTTTGTAACAGAGTATTCCTGTCCTTTCTCCCACCCCTTGTGACATTGTTAGCATTCAATTCGCTTATCCATATACTATAATCATTCACGACATTGTTAGTGTTATTACATTAAAGAGTGATCTTTTACATCAATTAAGAATAAGAAAGATGACATATTTTATTTTAGCTTCACATGCTTTCTCTGATGCTCTTCTTTTCTCTGGGTAGATTTCTATTTTCAGGCATATATCATCTTTCTTTTGCCTAAAGAGCTCCTTTTAATATGCCTTACTGTGCAAATCAGCTAGCAGTGAATTCCCACAGTTTTCATTTGCTTGAGAGAGTCTTATTTGTCCTAACTTTTTGAAAGAAAATCCTAGCCTTGTAGTTTCTTTTCTTTTAAACTTTAAATATTTCACTCAACTTTCTTCTTACTTATGTGGTTTTTTATCTTTGTTCTAGCATGGATAAGATGTTTTCCCACCCTCTGGCTTCCTTCAAGATTTTCTCTTTGTCTGATTTTTTTGAAGTTTGGCTATGATATATCTAGGTGTGTTTGTTTGGTTTTTCTCATGATGTGTTCTCTAAACGTCCTCATTCTGTGGTTTTAGCCTGTCATTAGTTTTGGAAAGCTTTCAGTCATTTTTATTTCAACTATTTCTGTCCCTTTTGCTTTAGGTTCCTCTGCCATTCCAAATTCACTTTTTTTTTTATACGTTTTGATTATCTCACAGTTCTTTTAGTTGTTCTGTTTTGGTTGTTTCACCCGTTCCCCCCCCCCCCCCCCCGCCCCTGCCCCATCCCGCCCCGTCGTTTCTGGAATAAAAGATTGAGAATTACGTACACTCCACCTATGTTTTTGGCCCTAGACATTCCAAACTCTTACACTAATCTAGTCTACACTCAGCCTCTGAGAATTCACTAAATGTACTAGTGAGGTATGCTGTCTTACGACGTATGGTGTCTAGCAGTTTCTGCTCCAGGTAAGCGGATCTACCCAGGGGTAGGTCAGTCTGTCTATCTGGATTTGGAGGTCTCTATTTGCCCTGCAACCTCAATTCTCTGATGGATCCAAGAAGCTCACTGATTTTCAACTTATCCAACTTTTTTTTTTTAAGGACAGAACTACAGTGTCCAAGCTCTCTACATATCAGAGCTAAATGTGGATTATCTATTTTCTATTCTAATCTTTTTGGGTTTTTTTTTTTTTTTTTGGCAATACAGTTTGTTTTTCACTCTTTCTAAGGTCCCTCTTCGGGTATGTAAATGTTTATAATATTTGTTTGTTTGGTATAATGGAGGGAGGGTTGGAGGGAGGGAAAGGGGATGTATAGGCATGAATATCTTTATGACTTAAAGGTTATTTTTTTTTTTTTTGACACCTGGGTATAGAAAGCCAGAAACATATAGTTAAATATTTTTGAGCACTCATGTGTTAGTCATTCTGCTCAGTCATTCATATGCTATCTCATTTAATTCTTATACTCACTCAAGTAGTTAGCAGTATTATAGTCCTATATTGCATATAAAGAAATGAAGCTCTGAAAATGCCAGTGTGTTTTTCAAAGACACAAATTAGTTCAAATCCAGAATTACCAAATTTTGTCATAGCTGTGCCTTTAAACCACTTCACTCTACCAACTACTGACATAGATCTCTGAGAATTCCTCCTTTTAGAGGAGTAACAAAAGAAATGTATCCTTAATTTGTACTTTTCAGTTACTTTGTACATCACACTGATCTTAGATCCTTCTTCTCTTTCTGACTCAGGGTAGGCATTTGGCAACAATCCGTGTAATAGGAGCTTACCCATAGTTGTAATGCATAAAATGAAAGGGAAAATTTAATATCATGTCCTGAATATGTGCCAAACAATAAGGATGGAAGATATTAGAGTCCAAGTGTGTTATATTGAGTAAATGCAAATATATCAAGTGACGTAAGTGTTGACAATAGGGGAGACAAGAATTCTTAAAAAGTCTATATACTTAATACAAAGAATAGCAGAGTAAGCAAAAAAAAAGATCATGTGGAACAAATTTCATATTTTCATAGATTAGTAAAGTCGTTAAAAAATACCCATAGGTAAATACACTTCAGAAAAATTTTCTGTCTCTCTTGACAGTCACACTTGGCATTTCAGTTAACGTTACAATGATCTAGTAACTACAAAATAAAAAGCTCATATCAGAAAAGATGAAGTATTAAACAAGGCAGGTGAAATTTCAAAGAGAAATTTGATACTTATTTCTGGTATTCTTACTGGTTAGTTTAATCCATTGCTAAGATAAGGAACAGTAAAAGTAATAGAAACATTTTAGTAGATTTAATTTTCTTGGTTTGTTAGTTTTCTCCCTAATAGATAATATGGTATATAGTGAGCCACTGTAACTTCAGTTTTGCAAGGATAACTGCAGATTTTATTAGATGGTAACATTTATGAATAATACTGAAAATTTTATGAAACTGTTCACAATGTTTTATTAACTCAGATTGGTAGGTATTTATATTGGAGTTTGGACAATAGCCATTGCCAAACAATTGTGGAAAACGACCTATGCCTAATAAAAAATAGTGATGTAATTTTTTTCAGGTTTCAAATATTTGACGTCTTTTAAACTGTATTGTGAATGAATAATCTTTAATGCATAAGCCATTTTTGATTGAAACAGTTGAATGGTTTTCCTAAGTGATGGGATCTGCACTATGTGTATAAAGTAAAAATAGTGTAGACATAAGTAACTAATATAACCATCCCTTACAGTTAGTGATTTTAACATTAAGGTGGCAGCCAAATTAAGAATGAAACAATTAATAATGATCTTTTATTAAGTTCATTTTTAGTTACTGCATTTAACATTTCATTTAGCTACTGTGTAATTATCTTTTTATTCTGGGATGCTATTCTATGCTTGCTTTTGTCTAAAAATTATGTGAATTTCTGACATATATTACATTTAGAAATATATTTTCAACTTTTCTAAGGTTAACAATGGGGGAAGTCTTCATGAAATCAAAACTCAAATCTGTTCTCATAAAAAAAAAATACAGTATTGTATTTATGACACATCTGTTGACCCTTAACAGCAGGAAGACAGGATTGATAATAATATTATCTTTGTTTTATATTAGAAGAAACTGAGATATAGAGATAGCCAACTGTTTAAGGATTACATAGGTAACCTGTGCACATAAAATATTGTCTTTGAGCTCCATGCTTTATAGAACAATAACTCAATTTAGTACCTCTTCCTGTGGCTAATTATATTATTTCTAAAACAGAATCAAAGGATGTATCTTAGAATTTTGTGAGTTCACCATAAAAAATATTTTTTCAATTATAACCTAACAAAAATTATTATTATTATATCTTCCAATATCTGAATGGCTATCTTACAGCTGAGAACTGTTAACAAGCTCTTGAGGCCCATCTTATTTGTGTTTACTTGCATTGGTTTAAACTCTATTATTGTTTGGTTACTGTAAGCTAATGAGAAAAGAACACAGGCTGATTTTATGTGTAAATGAGCACTGTACAAAGGTTTTTGCAGTGGTCCTAGTAGTTAGATTTGGTGGTAGAAATGAAGCTTACCAAGGTAATAAGAATTGCTAGGGGTTGGGAGGTGCTTTTCCTAAAGGCATTAATACTTTTGTTGAAAAAGACATTTACTATCAGTAAAATATCATCTGCAATGTTATTTATTATTTAATATTATTAATTTGAGATTTTATTATCTGGCATGATTGTATTTAATTTGTCCAAATATTTTGGTTTTAAAATTATAAAAGAACTATTGTCAAAAGGAAATTATATCCAGATTTACATATTTTTAAAAAAATTATAATAAAATAATTTAAGTCACCAAAGGATTAATGACTTCTTTTCTTTGATAAAGATTTAAATTTGAGAAACACTGCTAGTCAGGAAACATGTGGGATTCAATTGTGTGATGCAGCCCATAACCACACAATTACAGTTCTATGAGAGTAGTGATTAAAGACACAGCAGTTTCTAGCACAAATATTTTCTAGCACATCAAAGAATTTCCTTTTGTTTTTGTAGAAAAAAAACAAAAATGCCATCAGGTCAATAACATAGTAATTAAAATCTTATTTTTTATTTTTGCCTTCAAACTAGAAGGGAATTAGGAAATCAAAGCTGTCAAATGCAAGATAAATCATTTCTCAGATCTAGAGTGTTAGCATTAAGTTCAATTTGGCCACATACATTAATTTTACTTTGAAGTGTTCAGTGTATGGATAAAAATTTTGGTTTACATGAAGACTTTGTTGTGAAATAGACATAGGTTAGGTAAAATAGCTAGATATATATTACCAAAGAGAAATTTTTGAACAATTCATGTAGCCACTTTTACTAGGCATAGAGATATTCGGAGTAGTAGATTGTAATTTATTTCCTGGTTCTAAGAGATATGTTAACCTCCCAGTTTTCTTTCTTTAGTTGTATGACTATGTGTCAACATTGTTTAAAATGTTGAACCATTATGCTGGTTAGGAATGCTACAAAGTGACATATATCCAATCTTAATTAGGCCTTCACTGTGTCCAGGAATCCTATATTTACCACAAGTGGCCTCTTATCTCTGTATGCATAAATTGATTTTCAAACTTATTTTCAGCCTCCTATGCCAATGTCTCTCAGCCTTGGCTCCATCTTACACTCAGCTGGGAAGGAAACTTTTATAAATGCCAATGTTTAGGACACAACACAGATCAATAAAATTTGTAACTCTGAGAATGAGAACCGATTATCAGTAGTTTCTAAAACTCTAGAGGTGATTCCAAAGTATAGTCAAGGTAAAGAACTACTGTCCAAAGCCACAAATGTTTCCCTCCAGTGAAAGATCATTTTGCTTCTTTTAAGAGTGAGAAACAGCCAAACCCTAGAAACTTTCACAATCCTTTGTCAATCCCGAGAAATTGTTTTATCTTCATTATTCCCCTTTCTTTGCCTCATTCAGAGTGAGGTCTGTTTACCCTCAGAAGAGCAAAACTTAACTTCTGCATCCTAGATCTTGATTCCAGTACTTTATGCCTCTTTGGAGTCCTTAGTACAATTAACTCCTCACTCATTTGTGATTTTCATTACTCATTTACCCATTATCTATTTCTGTCAAATTCTTTCCTATCTAAAATGTAAATAATAATTTTTAAAAAGTCAGTGAAGGGATGGATTGGAGATTAATTAGCCCAACAGCAAAAAAGTATATTGATAAGAACACTTGTTTGGGGGCTCCTAGGTGGCTGAATAGGTTAGCATCTGCCTTTTAAAAAAATATTTTCAGGGGCGCCTGGGTGGCTCAGTCATTATGCGTCTGCCTTTGGCTCAGGTCATGATTCCAGGGTCCTGGGATTGAGCCCCAGGTCAGGCTCCCTGCTTCGTGGGGAGTCTGTTTCTCCCTCTGCCTCCACCCCCCCCCCCAGCTTGTGCGCATTCTCTCTCTCACTCTCTCTCAAATAAATAAACAAAATCTTAAAAAAAAAACAAACCCTTGTTTATCTTAGTGCTGGTATAGGACTTTGCATAAAATATTTCCCTTAAACAATTTGATGCTGTCCTGTTCTCACATATTAAATTTACATTACCTAATTGTACAGAAAAGCACAAGATAAGCAAATATAATAAACAAACACACAAATAAATAATGAATAATAGGATCCTAGGTTTAGATTACTGATGCATTCACATATATATATGTATATATACACACACACACACACACGAATATACATAGGCACATATGTAATACTTATGTAATGGTAATAGTAATAGCAACTTTAAAGGTGAGTCAGCTCAGAATCAAAATACTGGCAAAGAAAAATTCCAAGACTCCACAAGAGTCAATAGTACTCTCAAATTACTTTTAAGAAAGAATGTGCTATTTTATATTTCAGCAGTAGAAACTACATACCTACATCGTATGGCTGTATCAATTAAGTTATACCAGTTGAATAGGTATAGAGTGGGCTTTCTCCACTGTTTCATTTGCTTTTCTGTTTACCCTTGAGTGTGACCATCTCTACTAAATGTCTTAGCCTTCAGCTTTCCTCTTCTGAATCCCATCTGTTCATATTTCTTCCACTGGATTCCTGACTTCTCCCTGTTGTCCTATAAAAGTACCTTATCAGTCCTCTTCATCCAGATCAGTCATCTTCAAAATTTTTGCTCGATTCCCACAAATATTGTTAGATATAAATGTATGCTGTTGCAAGATATTAACTTAACTTCTATATTTTATTATATTTGTAAATGATCTAATTTCTAACATTATAAATATTGACTTATTAATGTTATATAAGCAAAAAGCAGTATATATGCACTGTAAAATGATAGAAAATGATGAAAAGCAAAAATGAGAACTGAAACATATTCTTACCTTCTTGATCATAGCAATGTTAAGAAATAACATATTTTTATGTATCACATAGAGATATGCATTTTTTAACCAAAACATTATCACATAATATATGCCAATTTATAAACTGCTCTTCTCAGTTAAAAAACTTTATCTTTCCTAGTAAATAGATTTTTATCTCATTTAAGGCCCAAGTTCATAAGTAAATTTCCCTCCAAATTTCCCTTATAAGGTTTGTTAGATTTGCCTACAAAAAACACAGTTTATGTGGGTATAGTGTCCTTCTAAAGTCATTTTGTTTTTAACATCGGATTCATTTTATTTTTCATGTCCTTGGCTTATTGAACAGACCCACGACAGTTGTCCTCCAAAATGTCTCATCTTCTGGATTTATGTGGTTGCTTTTTCTGTGGTATCATTTAAATTATCTGTCACTTGTATTTAGATTTAAAGGTGTGATAGATTCAAGTTAAACGTACTTGGGTAGAATACAATCTTACATGCTATTATTATACAGCATTTCAGGAGACGCAGAACATCTAGATGACTCTCCATTAATAATGTTAATATTGACTACTGTCTTAAGGTGATAATGGGTGATCCCTTCATTGTGATTTGTTTTTCCTCCCTTAAGACTAGAGGATAATCTTTATGGTTCACTTTGTATTTACTTTACAAAACATATATAATAATATGTATACTATATATAACATTACAGTGTATACTTTGACAAGATACATAGAATTGTTTTCACTCCAACTGATTATCCTGGCATGTCAATGATTTCATTAAGGGCTATAAAAACAATGATTTTCTAATTTTGGCATTAACTCCACAATATTCCCTTGAAGTATTTCGTAAAGTAGAGCTTTTCCCCATCAAGAGCTTTCCCAGTCCTTATCCAGTTACTCTGAAAAAAGTGCCTAAATGAAAGGGGGGAAAAAGCCTCACATACTTATTTTCTTTTTAGTTATAATAGTTGAAAGAAAAGAGATGGTTTATGAATGGCATTGAATGGTGAACATTTTTTTCCAGATTTCTCTTTTTTTAGTTTCTTTCTGTACTCATGGATTTTCTTGATTCGTTGTAACTGAAATGACTAACATCATTATTTTAGATGCACATTTTGGCATCATTTTCACCAGTGCAGGCTTCTGCAGGCCGGCTCCTAATTCAGCTGATGTGATCCTAACAATTGTTTGGAAACTTCTTTGCTTTCTGGTACAAAAAAGATATCTGGGGTTTACTCTGTACCTTTTCTGACTCACACCTACAATCAGTCATTTCCCCAAAGAGTCTTGGTTCTTTTACGAAGAAATGATACTTAAGATCAAAATCTAGGTTCTAGGGGAACTTACTGCTCCTGGATTGGTATCGATTTTAGGTCATGTCAGTGGACAGGACTAGAGGATGTGTTTGAAAAAAAAAAAAAAATATATATATATATATATTTTAAGATTTTATTTATTTATTTAACAGAGACAGAGAGACAGCGAGAGAGGGAACACAAGCAGGGGGAGTGGGAGAGGGAGAAGCAGGCTTCCCGCCGAGCAGGGAGCCCGATGCGGGGCTCGATCCCAGGACCCCGGGATCATGACCTGAGCCGAGGGCAGCCGCTTAACCGACTGAGCCACCCAGGCGCCCCGAAAAAAAAAATATTTTTAAAGATTTTATTTATTTATTTGACAGAGAGAGAGATAGTGAGAGCAGGAACACAAGCAGGGGGAGTGGGAGAGGGAGAAGCAGGCTTCCCGCCGAGCAGGGAGCCCGATGCGGGGCTCGATCCCAGGACCCTGGGATCATGACCTGAGCTGAAGGCAGACGCTCAACAACTGAGGCACCCAGGCGTCCCCGAAAAATATTTTTTAAATATTCTTTTTATTTCAATTATTTTTAATACTACTATGCATCTATACTTATTTAAAATTTTACTATTGCATTTTACCTTTCATACTGAAAATCTTAATCCCTAAAATGTATAATTAGAGATTTGCTAAAATCTATAATATAAAGAAATTTTCCAAATGACAAAATCAATATTATTACAAAAAATAAAATTTTGGAGTAAAGATTACAAAGTTTTATTAGTTTCCATAACCTTTAGAATATATTCCCCTAAGTTTGTACAGTTAAAACCCTGTGTTTTAGGGCACCTGGGTGGCTCAGTTGGTTAAGCGAGTGCCTTTGGCTCAGGTCATGATCCCGGAGTCCTGGGATCGAGTCCCCCATCGGGCTCCCGGCTCGTCGGAGAGCCTGCTTCTCCCTCTGACCCTATCCCCTCTCATGCTGTTTCTCTCTCTCTCTCTCAAATAAATAAATAAATAAAATCTTAAAAAAAAAAATACCTTTAAAAAAATAAAAAAAACCCAACCCTGTGTTTTAGAGTCACTTATGGTAAATTCTTTCTCTGAGTGTTTTTTTTTTTTATTTAACCAGTCAGATACATAGCTTGTTCATTTATTCAACTTATTTTTAATTTTAGAAGTTTGTAAATTGTTTCATTTTTTAAAATATAATGAATTTTTATTACTCAAAAAAAAAAAACCTATTTAGATGGCTTTATTACACAAGAATCTCTGCTCCTGTAGGTAGTAATCCTCTGTTTCATATTTATCCTTCTATATTTTTCAAAGGAAAGAATGTGTTTGTGTGCATAAGTAAATATATTATTTAATTTCCTTCATTTATTTATTTATTTATTTAATTTTATTTTTTTTAAAGATTTTATTGATTTGACAGAGAGAGACACAGTGAGAGAGGGAACACAAGCAGGGGGAGTGGGAGAGGGAGAAGCAGGCTTCCCGCTGAGCAGGGAGCCGGATGCGGGGCTCGATCCCAGGACCCTGGGACCATGACCTGAGCCGAAGGCAGCCGCTTAACTGACTGAGCCACCCAGGCGCCCCTAATTTCCTTCATTTATTATAAAAAAAAGGATACTATTTACATCCTTTGCACCTTACTTTTAAAAATTGACTGTGTACCTCAAAGATAGCAATTCATTGAGTTTATTCTTATTTCTTTTTATGGCTGCATAGCATATGCTTCTATAGTTATATGCTTGTATAGTTATAGCACTTAACTAACTGTTTCCTTTTGGACACTTAAATTTTTTCCAATATTTTTTAGAAAAAATATCATAATTAATAACTCTGTACATATATCCATGAATTGTTACTGAAATGAAAACGTCAGAGCTGTGCAAATTTACTTCCTTGTACTACATATATATTTTACATTAAGCAATTATATCACTTTTTATCCTTTCCATCCTACCTTTATAAGGTGTTGTTGGTTTAAAAACAATTTAGTTGTTAGATTATAGGTTTTTTCAGTTGAGTGTCTTTGAACTGGAGGAGGTATTAAAATCACCTAGTAAGGGATACGGTAAAAAATGGGATATATGAGTTGGGAGGGAGAGGGTGAGAGTATGGGGTTAGTCCTTACAAGGTATAATTGCATCATATTAGGCAGAATTTTGTTATCGTTATTACTGTTCTATATATTGTAAATTGCATTGTTGACGAGAATGAGAGCTTATTACCTGGAGAGGTGATCCCTTATTTGCTCTACATTCTATTTCATCCACCAACGATCTCCTCTCTATACCGGGGATCTGGAAACGTGCAAACTACATTTATCAAACACTCTTATTAACAAGATTCCCATTAAGTTCTGCCAATGGGAGGCACAGGAAAGACAACTGAAAGCAGAGGAAAGAAAACATTATTTTTCCCTATTTTGGATTTTTCCTAGAATTGCTTTTGTCATTATCAATAGTGGCAGGCAAATGCTGACTTCTGAGTCTCCTCTCAAGAAGCAAGTTTCTAGCAGTGTTGAGGGCAATCAGACCTTCAGCAGTCTCAGGCGGAGAGCCACTGTGGGCTTCATCTCCAGCAGCAACCCTCCAACCCCCACCCCCTGCCCCGCAGGTACTGTGGCTATGGTGGTGGGCAAATGCACGCTGCCTGCTTCCTGCATGGAAAGCAGAGGTGCAGGCTCTTGGTGTGGGGGCTGGTTGTGTTTCAAACATCAACAGCAGAAGGGGTTTTCACTGTATGTCCCTTGAGTCTAAGTACTGTTACCACCTTCCAGAAGTTACTTATTTGGAAGTACCTCACCTTTTCCCTTTTTCTTCTCTAACATTTCGAACATTTTAAAAATAATTCCCTGCAACATTTTATTCCTTTGAAAAGCCTGGAGAGGCTTCTATTTTCCTATCTGGACACAAAATGACATATATTAAAATTTATACTCAAGTCTTCTTTTTATTCATATTTACCTAGTGCCTATTTACCCATGTTTGAATTTTCAGTCTCTGTGTCTCCCTTGCGGACCACATATTTCTAGAGTTTTAGTTTATTTTTTGGCCCCATCAGAGAGTCTCTCTATTTATGTTTAAATTTAGCCTACTTAAATACATTTAAAAAGTTTCTGGTTATGTTAGGAATAACTTTCTGCCATCTTGTTTCTATCTTACATTTAAGGTATTTTATTTTTTCCTTCTTTGGTTTTCCTTTCCTGTTGCCCACTGGTTTGGATTACTTCTGCGGCTTTACACATTGTACCTTCTGCTCTAAATTTTCTTCTTAGCTTTGTCCTCTTCTCTTCCATTTCTATTCTTGCTTTTACATCACAAATTTTTTGTTTTTATTAACATTATGATTGATGAAGTACAAGGCAAACTTAATATCCAAAACCAGGTTTTGAACTCAAAGATTTATTGTAGGGATTTTGATATAGCTGAATTTTAGCAACTCTATGCTCTACGCCTGGTGTAGAAGTTAGGGACCCCTGCACAGCAATACATATAATAAATAAAATATATATTTAATTTAATGGAGTTTTATTAAGCATGTCACTCACTTAGTCACCCAGGTCCTGTTTCCTAAACTGTCAGTGTGGAATAAAACCAGCTACCTGGTACAGATATTTGGAAATTAGTGATATTGTACTATTGTACATGCCTGGCAAATGGCAGACTTCAGAGAAATGATAGCAACAATAATTTGTACTAATAATATATCACAGGTTATAGTTTTGTTTGGTTTTGGTTTTGGTAGCTACTGACTTTTTCTACACAATTTAGGTGTTTTCAGCATCACAGAATAAATCCTCACTGAAGGGCTAGTGTTTTTGATTCACTTAGAATGAACTGGAAGATTAAAAATGCAATGGGCGAATTATATGCTCCAATGTAAATCTGGAAAATAAAGTTAGCAGGCACATATAATCCTGTAGATGTCTTTTTTTTTTTCTTCCAGCCAATGATAGTTGGTTGTGAATGGATATTCTGTTTTCATAAATTTTTAAAGAGATCTGTTTATTTGATAGTAATTTGTTCTTGAAACAGGCTTGCATTTATCACACTGTGGGCCTCTTTCTCTTATAATGTCTTTCATAGCATGTATATTTTTGGAATCCCTGTTCTGAAGTACAAGATAAACAAACTATCATCCAAGACATATAGTGCTTTACATAAACAGCATAAATCTCTTGTGTTCTCCCATAAATATCCCTTTGTGACTGGATCTTGGGATTTCCTAGGGCAAAGTGTGGTTTTGTAATTGATGTTCCTCAGCTGACATCATTAATCAAATGAGTTTACGAGCAAAAAATCTAAAATGCCCGTTGATATTTTTCTCTGACTTGGTAGATGGGAAGCAGGCTTTAACACAAAGAACTGCTCGATTGTTTCAAGATTTCCAAGGGAATCTTGCTCCCTTCCCTTCCTGTTCCACTCACCCACCCACACCAAACCTTAATCTCCCTCCTCAAATAGTTCTTCTTCTCAAGATGGGAAAAAATGTCCGTTTCAAAAATATATTCTTTAAATTTATAGGGTATTTCCAACTGTGACAGTGAAGCAGAGAACACAAAGTCCTTACTGGAGACAGCCAAACAGCATAGTGGTTTTTGTGCAGGAGCACTGAAATCAGACTCCCTGCCTATAAATATACTTTCACACCTCACTAACTGTATATTCTTGGACAAATTCAGTAAACTGTTTTTTGGCATTTCACATCTCTAAGAAAATGGGAATAATATTTACTCATTTAACAGGATTATTTTAAAGCTCAAATAATTCACTTACATAGTGTTCTTAGTTTTGTACTAACATGTGAACTCAATTCAGCTCCTGTATTTTTGACTGACAGTATTTCAATGTGATTAGGAGACCCAGAAATGTGTTCTGAAAACAAGAAGAAAATAAAAATTGAGAACGGGAGGAAAACAAACAGTCATGCATATGGACAATGCTGAATAATGACTGGTAATTCATTGAATTAATATCAATCACCTAAATTTTTTCTGTTTCATATGTACTTCTAGATGCACAAATAAAATGTAATCATTATATAAAAGTAGAAAATCAAAATAACCAAATAGAAATTAAAACACCTCTAGGAATGACAATGACAGAAATTTTGATGAAAATCTTTTAGTCCTATTCATAGAAAAACATACTTCATGTAAATGAATTATTAAAACGGATCACACTATTCTCTGTTCTGGATGGGATCTATCATTTGTAATCCATAAAAGTATTTCCACATCACTAAGGCTTAATAAGTATATATCATAATATTTAATGACTTCAGATGATATCAGTATTGACAATTTTATATAAATTATTGACCGTGACCCTGTTTTTTGGATGTTTAAGTTATTTCCAATTTTGTGTTACATATCATACAGAGCTCACTGCCAGGCTACATTGCAGGCTTCATGTCAGACATGGTACCAACAAGAAGGAAACACGGTGAGGCAACATGGATTATGGGAATTTGGTTTATTTACATAGTAGAGATGATGCCAGTGGGAGAAATGACAAGCATGCAGGCTCTCTGTGTTCCATAGGTAGTTGATCCTCATTATTCATAGCTTCCACATATGCAAATCTGACTACTCCCCCGAACCTTTTTCGTAACCCCCAAACCTATAATCATGGTGCTTTCACAGGCATTTCTACACATGCAGAAAGGCAAAAAATTTGAGCCACGCGACTTTCACATTCTCAGCTGAGGTCAAACAAGGCAACCCTCTGCCTTCTGTCTCAGCTCTTTTACTATAAACAAGAGTCCTTTTCAGTCTTTTTAGTGCCACGATTTTCACATTTCTGTGCTTTTTGTTGGTGCTTTTTCTATTTAAAATGGCCCCAAAGTAAAATGCTGAAGGACTGCCTTGTGCTCCTAAGTGCAAGGCTGTCATGTGCCTTGTGCAAGTAAGTGTTAGACAAGCTTCTTTCAGATATGAGTTATAGTTCTGTTGGCCATGAATTCAATGTTAGCAAACCAACAATATATATTAAATAAGGTATCTTCAAAAAGAAACACACATAAAAAATTTGTTTTAATCAGTTGATAAAAATGTGATCAGAGGCTTTCAGGAATCAAACCTTGTATTTCCCTGTTGTATATGAGCAATCACTTAGTGTATGTGACCACCTTTGAGAACTAATGATAGTGAATAATTAGAATTGACTGTATTTCCATCCAAGCTAACCCCTATATGATTTCTCTTTTTATCCTCTATTGAAACACTTCTGACATGCTTCTCAGTGTCTGCTTCAAAATAAAGTTTGTAAGATTTTGCTTTGAAGGGCTCATGATCACTATTTAATTAATTTGCTTCTATTATAATGTCAGTAGGAGGATAGTGTTCTATAACCAAAGCAACGGGGATCATGGCCTACCCAGACTAATCTTGGCTCCCATCCTATTGTGTCCTGTTATATAAACTCACCTGTTCTTTTATCTGTGTATTTGCATATCTCATTTGTATTTTGACATATCTTTCTGTCCCAGATAACTTACCCTAAATCCACAAGTTTAGTACACTATCCTTCTACCAACATTACATACATGGATAGGAAAATTCAATATTGTCAAAATGTCAGTTCTTCCCAACTTGAATCTAGAAATGCAGCAATCCCAATTAAATTCTCAGGAAGTTATTTTGAAGATATTGAAAAACTCATTCTAAAGTTTATTTATGAAGCAAAAGACCCAGAATAACCAACACGATACTGAAGTCAGAGGACTGATGTTAACCAGATACCAATATACACCTATTTAAATGGCTAAAATGCAAAACACTGAAAACACCAATCACTAGAAAGTATGAAGCGACAGAAACTCTCATTCATTGCTGGTGGGAAGGGTACAGTCACTTCAGAAGACAATTAGCAGTTTCCTATAAAACTAAAAATAAACATTTTCCCTGTATAATCCAGCAGTTGTGCTCCTTGGTATTTGCCCAAATGAGTGGAAAATTGATGCCTACACAAAAACCTGCACACAGATATAAATAGGCGTTTTAGTCATGATTTCCAAAACTTGAAAGCAGCCAAGAAATCCTTCAAAAGATGAATGAATGAATAAATAAACAGTGGGGCATCCATACAAAGGAATATTACTCACTGATAAAAAGAATTGAGCTATCATGCCATGAAAAGACATGGAAGAAAAATGCATATTACTAGGCGAAAGAAGCCAATCTGAAAAGGCTGCATACTGTATGGTTCCTACTACATGTCATTCTGGAAAAAGCAAAGCTATGGAGAAAATAAAAAGATCAGGGGTTGCCAGAGGGTAAAGAAGAGTGGATGAATAGGCAGAGCCTAGAGGAGTTTTAGAGAAATGAAAATACTTTGTATGATATTATAATGAAGGATACATGTCATCACATATTTCTTATACCTATGGAATGTACATCAAAAGTACATGAGCCTTAATGTCAACTACAGACTTTCGTTAACTGAAAAAACTAAGGTTAGTTATATAAATACTAAAGTTTAGATTTGAACAAAAATGAAACTCTATAAACTTCAGGACAGAATTCATTCGAGGACAGACGCTGTGATTTTGAAATACTATAAGTTCAAAGAACCAAAAGCAAATAGCAAGGAGCAGACCTGGAGGGTGGATCTGAAGCTCAATCACATGTCTTAGACGAAGTTCCAACAGAAGACAGTCAAAAGGGAGAAAAACAATATTGAAGACGGTTGCTGAGATTCTAAATTATTGTATCTTTAGATCACAATTGCGCTTACATAGAAAAAAGATGAAATTACACTGAAACTGCAAAACAGCAAGAATAAAGAAAAAATATGAAAAGCTGTCAGCAAGAAAATGGATTATCTATAAAGAAATCATTCTTTGGCAAGAAAAGAAAATCTCTTCAGTAACAAATACATGATAATAGAACAATAAATTAAAATCTTAATCGCTCTAAGAGAAATAAATCTCAACTTCGATTGTTACAGCAAACAAATTTAATATATTTTCATTCATATAAAGACTAAAGGAGCTTATCATTTTTCTTCAGCAAAGCAAATACTAAAGGTTATATTTTGACAATAACAAAAAATAAAAAGGACTTGCAAGAAACTTTAGGTATTTTTATGTCAGAGATTCGGTCTAAAAGCTCAAGGAAAAATTGGGATTGGTGGGACCTAAGGTTCATGAAAAATTATTGTAAGGGATGTGGAAACGGAGTGGGGGAGATGGGGCAATAAATTATACACCAGTACACAGAAATCAGTTATTTTGCATATCAATGACATTGTTCTATAGGCTTTTTTACCTTCAGCATTTTTTCCAAAACTTTTTGTTTATGTTCTTAATTTTGCCAGTTGCAAATGACCACCTCTTTACTTAGGGGTAAAATAAAAACCATCATGTATTTTCCAAACTAACTCCATTAAAATTCTATTTGTTAAGGTTTAGTAACCTAAAACCATTAATAGCCAGCAATTCTGGAAGCACTTTCTCATCCCAGAAATCATTTACATACGGGGTCATACCATTGTCCACTAGCATCTTTCTATGTAGTATCATTTAAATTGAAGTTCCTTTTCAAAGTGTGGGAGTACCTTACTTAAACTGCTATTTTCAAAAATATATGTGTAAATAAAGTACTCCCTCTTACTTCCTTGCAAACTAATTCATAGCAACATTTTCTTCTAGTTAGATTATGCTGATTTTTTTTTTTCTAGTTCTTTTTCCCCATATACTTACTTCAACCTGGCTAAAATTACACTCTGCCCCTGGGCTGTTCAGCCTTTAAATATTAGTGGATAGCTATCATTTACAGCTCTCATTTAGCTAAGCCACACCCATTGTGGGTTTTCAGTCTTTGTCCATAAATCAATCCCTCTGGCCTTCGTCAGAAAACTGAATAAAACGGTGTATCGCCTGCTTTCTAGTCTGATGATTTTTCTTACTGAGTTCAGAAGAGCAACTCTCGGTACAAAATTGCAGGTCTTACTTCAAAAACTTACCACTGGCTGCAAAGGACAAGATAGTGTAACAGCATTGCAGAAAGACCCATAGTAAGTGACATTTCTGCAAATCACTGGCTGACCTAATAAGCAAATCAGTTCTTGGTGGGTAAAGGGGACTCAGAGAGAAGGAATGCAGTGAACAATTGTTATAGTTTTGTACTAGCTGGTAAAATAATCCATTCTAACACTAATGAATGGCTTATCTTTTTGTTAAAGTTTATTTAACTTCTTTAAAGGAAATACTCTATTTTATTACAGTGAAATTGAAGGCTAAAAAAAAAAAGAAATTGAAGGCTTTAGGCAACCAGTATATTCAAAATTTTATTAATAATCATATCATGTAGAATTTCTTCTTTCAAAATCAGAAGGCTTCCATACCTTCAATGAACATACCTCACAAAAAATATCCATATAAATTTTCAGGAATTCAGGACTTTGTTGTTGGATTTAGAATAAAATATTTCTCGGGGCGCCTGGGTGGCTCAGTTGATTAAGAGTCTGGCTTTGGCTCAGGTCAGCCTCCATGTTGGCTCCCGAGCCTGCTTCTCCCTCCTCCTCCACACTCGTGCTCTCTCTCGCTATCTCTGTCGCTATCTTTGTTTCTCTCTCTAAATAAATAAATAAAATCCTAAAAAAAAACTAGAATAAAATATTTCTCCCTTAGGCAGACAAGAATGTGGGGACATAGTTATGTTCTAACAGTTAACCTGTGCTCTATCTCTTCTTGACTCCAGTGAACCTCTTAATATACCCCCAAAAACTCCATACCCCAAAAAACTACTTTCCCAAGACAACAGCCTCCCATAAAAGAAGGGGTTTTCCATCTCACTTCTCCATCTCACTTTTTTCCTTCTCACCATATTACTTATTTATTTAGTCTACTATTTACAGGTAGAGTCCATATTTTCTTTCCGGTTGATTTATGATGTTTTATTTTAATATTTCCTCCCCCATACTTATTTCAACCTGGCTACACTTACACTCTGCCCCTGGGCTGCTCAGCCTTTAAATATTAGTGGGTAACTATCATTTATAGTTCTCTAAGCCACCACCTATTATTGTTGGTTATAATCTTTGTCCCTCAATCCCTCTGTACTTAGAAAACTGAATAAAATATTTTATCACCTGCTTTTTTTCTTACTGAGATTGGAATAGCAACTCTCAGTACAAAACTGCAGACCTCACTACACAAACTTACCACTGGCTGCAATGACATGATAGTTTAACAGTACCGCAGAAATACCTTAAGAAGAAGACCCTCTTCTTGGGAGCTACTGTTCTCGGGGACCAGTAGTGATTGTTATAAACCAGAGCAGATAAGATAAACAAAGGATAATTGACAGTAGGGACCAGAGGTATTTTTCTCTCCTCTTCCCCTCCTCTTTGTATACCCATTTCTTCCCATTCTGGGAAGGTCCTCATTATCTGGACCACAGACTGAAAGGTCAGATTGAGGTGACCCTGATTTTATTTATTTATTTATTTGAAGGAGAGAGAGATTGAGAGAACAAGCGGGAGGAGGGACAGAGGGAGAAGCAGACTCCCCGCCGAGCAGGGAGCCCGACGTGGGACTCGATCCCGGGACCCCGGGATCACGACCCGAGCCGAAAGTAGCTACCCAACAGACTGAGCCACCCAGGTGCCCACACCCTGATTTTAGTAATAACATTTTCCTTGTTTTGAAATGCCAGTCAGATTAAGGTTTATTCATGCCTTTCTGGCTCTACAACAATGATCTTTAACAGGAGACAAAGGATTAGGCTGCAGGAAGCTTAGTCTTAAAATTCAGGAGACCTGATGTTGAGTCCTGGCTTTGCCTTTTGCTTATGAGAACATCTGTGTTTCTATATAAATCACTTATTGTCTGGATTTCAGATCTTTCTTGTTCTACATCATAGGTCCTAATTTATTGATCAGGTCCTAATTTACTGGAATGAGGAAGAGGAGTGTAATGGTGTAATTTCAAGTGGTTGGTGAATCCATATGGCCCCAAGTGTTTAGTGTATACTAATAGAGAATATATCTTGAAAAGGTATGTATAAATTTAGTAACACTATTGAAATTATACTAGTTTAAAAAAAAATCTTTAAGTGTTTTTTAAGTCATTAGAAATTGAAAATACAAACTTTTTGTTTGATGTTTTAAAATAAAAGATTTTCATGTTCAAAAATTTTGAAATCCCCACACTAGATATTCAATTTAGCTCTCTCCCGTATAAAATTACCTGTTTTATTGACACTCAGTAATTTGATTGTTTTAGCCAAATTCATGAGTTGAATTCACCCATGACACCACTAAAACAAATCTATTTTTTATTCTAGATCTCATTATATTTTCAAAAAAACCCACATCATTGTTTTCATTTCTTTTTCACCTTTATCCAGTGAAGTATACAATAAAAAGTCCTACTTATTGATCTTTAATACATAATGTTTTCTTTTATGAGACCATCTAGAATTCTCTTTGCCTCTGCTTGAAGCATTTTTTTTTTTTTTTTTTTTTTATAATGGCAATGAGTTGGCCTCTAAGTGTCAGGTCCCTAAGGTTCGTACTGGTTTTGACATCCAAACAGTTGATTTTTAAGTAAGTTCTAATGCAGGCAACGTGTACTCTATCCCTGGGCAACACTATTCTTTCAATAGCAGTTACATTAACAATTACCACAGGGTATCTAAGTGGATGCTGTGCAGTAAATAGAAGAGGGATGGACCACAGCAAGCAAGGCTTGAAAGTGAAATTGGATTAGAATTCTGTGAAAAATCACTTTTAAGAGTGAGGCCTCATGTTCATGATACCAGCGTAGCATACTGACTTTTCAAGGCTCTAGTGATTCCAGATGAGGGGTTTGGGAGGAATTTTGTTCGAAACTCTAGGAAAAAAGTCATTATAAGATGTCTTTCCCTTAGTGACTCATTGGTGAACTTTAAAAAAATAATCATATACTTTCTACTCTTTTGTCAATAGTAATCCCCCTATTTATATATTTAGCAATGGTGTGTGTGTGTGTGTGTGTGTGTGTGTGTGTACAGCTTCTGTGCACCTATCACTATGCCAGGCATCATTATGACACCTTACCTGAGGTCTTTATATCATGTCTCCTTATCTTCCAGGAATTTACAACCTACCTAGGAAAATAAGGCTTATTATGGATTGTTGCTTGCTAAATGCATTCATGTACTGTGAAACAACTAAAGAAGCTACCAAAGGTGCCAAATTTACTCTCAAAAATGACAGTACATTACCTTCGATTATGTGGCTCAGAGTGTTCTATAGAGAGCAAAATTTTTAGTCTGGCTAAATTTTTTAATCCAGAAAAATAATGAATAACTTCAAAAATTAATCTTCTATTTACCATATTTCTAAGAAAAAAAATTAATTGAGAAACTTCTTTGATTAGAAATTATTTTTCATTTCAAAATGTTGGCAAAACATGATTTCTTGGAGAGAGAAACAATAGTGAAATCCAAAGAGGTGGATTTATTAATATAGCTAATCAAAGTAAAGCCTCTTAGATAAATAAAGTACTTAATTGAATAATCAGCAATTAATCCCTTAAGAGGTGAGGATATTTTAACTCATCAGTGACTTACTTAAGTGCTCTTCTGAAATATGAGTATTTGCTTGAGATATTCTGTAGCATGGTATGTACGTATATAGGTGTATATGCATCTATCTATCATCTATCTTCAGCTCAATAAGTATTATGAATAGAAAAATGAATGCAATGAGAAAAGAATCAGTTACATTTTTGATATTCTCAGACTAATGGTTTGATAAAAATATTCTTTTTATTAAAAGACACATTTAAAGATAGTTCATCTTTGAGGTGCTTGTTGAGAAGTATAGAGGTAATTCTAAGCAAATGATTAAATAATAATTAATAGTAGCAGAGAGGAAGGGTGTTATAGAAATGGACCATAGTTTGAAATCCAGCTACAAGGAAGCTCCTGAAGTAGAAAAAATATTATGATCTGAAATGAAACAAGTGAACAGCCAAGTGAGTTATAAGGGATGCACAGAAAAACAAAGGATGTCAGAAATGATGGCCCGTGAACTCAGAGCTTCCCCACTCTAGCCTGGCTGCTTGCTCAGTAACAGGCACCCACCAGGAAGAAGCTTCCTCTTTTCAGATGACCTGCACTGAAGGCTCTGGGGTCCAGATAGAGAATGAGAATCTTCTGAGTTGCAAGGCAGAAAACACACCACACCTGGTTTACAAGTCAAAAACCAGAAATGCCTCTGCTGAAGCTTGCACAGTGAGAATAATGTAGCAATACTCCATGTGTTGGGAGATCTCCGGGACCACCTCCAGACCTGATGCTTCTCTATGGGGAGGACTCTCAGGACACAGCATGGAGTCATACTGCTCACTGTGGTTATTACAGCAAAAAGAAGACAGAGAAAAACCAGCAAAGTGAAAAGCCACATGAACGAGGTCTAGGGGAAACCAGTCATAAGCTTTCAGAGCCCTCTCCCAGCGGTATTCCAGAAGATGCACTTAGTTCTCAAAGCGACGACTTATGACAACACATAGGGAAGGTTATCTCTCAGGAAAGCTTGCTGGAGACTTAGTGCTCAGGGTTTTTACTGGAGGCTAGTCACATACTATCCTCTGCCTAGCATGTACCAAAATTCTAGAGCTCCAGAAAGAAAGCAGGTATTCAGTGTAAGTCATATTGTTTGTACAAACATTTTAGGCACAGTGAGCCACTTTTGCTAGTTCTGAGAATACTGAAAACTTCCTGAAATCTAAGTCCCCAGATGTGAGGTAAGGGCCAACCTTGTAAGCAGGCCTTTGAAAAGAAAACATTTAGTCTTGCCAGGTTAACTCTTTTTTGTATACCTGATTATTAGAAATTCTATTTTTAGCAACACATGCTGAATGTGTGTTTCCCAAATATCTCCTTGCCATAAAACATGTAAGAATGATAACATTTGGAGTCCTATTAAAGTTGACCCCTGAACAACATAAGTTTGAACTGCATAGGTCCACTTATACATGGATGCTTTATGATACAGTACAGTACTGCAAATGTATTTTCTCTTTTGATTTTAACATTTTTGTTTCTCTCTTTTATTGTAATAATATGGCATATAATACATACAACATATAAAATATCCGCTAACTGCTGTTTATGTTATCGCTAAGGCTTCTGGTCAATAGTAGGCTATTAGTAGTTAAGTTTGGGAGAGTCAAAAGTAATACCTGGATTTTCTACTATCTGGGAGGCCGGTGTCCCTAGCCCCACATTGTGTCCCTAACCCACCCATTGTTCAAGGAGCACCTATAAATAAATCGGGCTGTTCTAGGAGGCAACAGGTCTAGGCTCTTTCCCCTTTACCACCAGCCGCTCAGAGCCCTGAGGGTACAATTATGTTGGTATACCCAAAATCCATCTGTGTCACACTGGGAACAGTCTCTGCCTGAGAGGAAATATTGAATTTGTGCACAAGGAGACAATGTAGAAAAAAGTTCTTCGCAACTTCATTTTAATATTGAAAAATTGGATCAACTTAAAAGTCTATAAGCTGGAGAAGGAATTAATAAACTATATTAATACATTATAGCATATTTCCAAAAATGAAAATAAATGGCCAAAAGGTGCATGTATCAAAATGGATAACTTTTACAAGTATAAGGTCAAGTGAAAATGCAGACTGCATTAAAGTAAGGTGCAGACAGTCACTGTTCAGATAAAGCTATATACTTGCAAAAATACTAAAGAATGTATTTGAGTACATAGCTATATAACACAAGTTAGAAGGATGTATAAGAAAAAATACATTCTGAATCAAAGGAATTCTTCTCTTTGGGATAGTAAAGAATGAGACCTGGGAGAAAAACATAAGGGATTTCAAAAAATTCTGAAGTGATTATGGAAAAATGTTAATATTTGGTAAAGTTCAGTGGTTGGGACATAACTACCTATAATTTGGTTCCCTAGGTCTTTCTCTGTGTTAAAAATGTCTCCTAATATAAATTCAAAACAATTTTAGTACCCATATCTCCATTTATATTGAAAGTACATTACCCTCTCTATTTAAATCATTTAAAGATAACTTAAAAGGCTAGTTGAAATTCTGTGCAATAGTCTTTGACACAAAGTTATTCATGTTCAAAAGCACCATAGACAATATTAGAAGGATCCTAGGTGAGTTAGAAGAGTATGTTCTACGAGGCCTAAAGATAGAAATAGTTTCGATGATACAGGAAGAAAAAGCAGTTGGTGGTCTATAAAGTAAAATATTTTATCCAGGTGTGTTTTTTTTTTTCTCTGAACAATTACTTAAAAATAAAGATAGCTTTTAACAGTCTAATTTTATCTCCAGTGAGGCCTATAAAGAATTGACCAGGGAATGTCTGAATCCCTAAATTCCATACATCCAGCCTGCTTAATGCTAATCTTGCAAATGCCAGATGCTATTACTTCGACAAGGGATTTCATCTAGAATAATTTCAGCTCTTAGTACTGTAGCCCTCTTGTCCCCAAGCAGCACTTTATCCTTGGTCTTCTGCGCACATATTCACCTTCTCTGTCAATATTATGTCAGATGATAAAGCAGAAATAGAAATAGAAATAATAGCTATGGTTCTTTGAGTTCTGATAATGTGTAAAACATAGTTTCAAGACTTTAATCATTATCAGAATATTCTTAAAATTTCCACTTTGATGTTAAGCAAACACCTCGAAGGAACTCTTACCTATGTATTATTCTTCATCTCTACCAGCACTGCCATTCATTCTTAGGCAAAAACTTCCCATTTCCTTCATACCCTACATGTAATCTATCCATGAGAAAATTCTGAAAATTCTGTTAGCTCTACCATTCAAATATATCTCTAATCTCTTTCTTCCCCATTACTTTTATACTTCTGTTCAGCCATAATCATTGGCTGGACCACTTTTATAACTTCCAATATTTCTCTGCATCCACTCTGGACTTCCCTATGTTCCATTGTCCACATGTAGTCAAAATGGAAGTCCTGTTGGGTCACTTTGTGCTCAAGGGAACATACCTTCTCCCCATACCTAGAATAAAAACTGGAATTCTTTCAATGGCCCAAAAGGACACTATATTATCTGTCTCCTGATGCTTTCTGACCATATCTCTTACACTCTCCTCCTTGTTCAAGTAATTTCAACAACACTTATTTCTGCAGACCCTTACACATGTCGAACACATACCATCTTAAGGTCTTTGCACTTTATTTTTTTTCTTAGCATGAAATGAATTTTCCCCTAACATCTCCATGGCTTGCTACTTCAGAGATGACTTTCTTTCTTTCTTTTTTTTTAGATTTTATTTATTTATTTGAAAGAGAGAGAGAGAGAGCACAAGTCAGGGGTGGAGGCAGAAGCAGAGGGAAAAGCAGGCTTCCTGCCAAGCAGGGAGCCCAATGTGGGGCTCGATCCCAGGACCCTAAGATCATGACCTGAGCTGAAGGCAAACGCTTAACCGACTGAGCCACCCAGGAGCCCCAAGATGACTCTCTTGACAAACACTTTACCTTATATTCTTTTTCTTAATAGTACTTTAACTGATACATATATTTATTTGTTGAATATATATATATTCATTTATTGTTAGTATTGTTCATTAGAACATAGTTTTTGGAGACTGAGTGTTTGTTTTTAAGCATTATATTTTTAAACCCTAGAACTGTGTCTGTCAGGTATCAGGGGCTCATGTAAGTGAATTAACAACTGTATGGGAAATGCATTTTTGTAATCTTAATTTTGCAGATCAGGAAACAGGCACAGAAAGATTAAATAATTTACCCAAGTTCATACAACCAATAAGTGGAAGATCCACAAGTTCAACCCAAGTTCTGAGTACACCCTATAGCTGCCTATAGGAAGAATGATATTTTGCCTGGCATCCAGGATCCTGAAACCTCAGATAGGCAACAATCAATCTCTTGTAGTACCAAGCTGCTAGTTAACTTATACTAACAGAACTCTTATAATGAAATCTCCGTGTGTGTCATCAGCTTGATCTCTGTGGCATAGCAAAGATTCCTGGCATTGAAACAAAGCAGACAAGTTCCGGCACCTAAGTAGGCCAAGAAACCTACTTGACCTCTTTCTCCCTAAACCTATTTCTGGATCACAGCTATTGAAAAATTACCATTCTGGTGAGAAGAAAAGACCAGATCAAAGAAGAGTAAAGGAAAAAAAAAAAAAGTGTTTTCTCTCCTCAATGTTTAGAGCACAACTAGATGAATTCACCCATCTGAGGTCTTCTCGGAGATGTACGCCTTCACATTTCAATAGGCCTTCACTTAACCCAATTGCCTCTTAATTACCTCAGAGATTACAGCCCCAGTGTGAAGAATCTCAAGAGGAGATGCAATGGGATAGCTTGAGAGTCCTAAGATATAGACAAAGAAAACTCACCCATGTCTCCTGAGCCTCTGATGCCCTTCGGTTTATCCCATTCTAAGGCAAAGAGTAAGAGGATAAAGGAATCTTGAGCTCCTCCTTGTGGTCAACATGTGCCATTAACTAGTTATCCTCAATTTTATGAGAAAAATAAAATTGAGTCAATAAAGGGTTTGAATTATTTTTGACACAGATAACTGTGCTTTGGGGGAAACCCAAATATTCACACTATAAAATTAAAGTCAAGAGAGTCTTGACCTGTTAGCAGTTATCTAAATTTTAGTTCAAGCATCGAGCAGAAAATAATACTTTCAGGAAATCTAGGCTTACCAAGCAAAATCTATAATTAGCACTTGATATGTCAGTGATACTCTCTCTCTAGTCATATATATCATTTCTAATCCATACCTTAGTAAGTAATTTAGAGGTTATTATCACCATCTTAGAGAGGAAGAACTGAGAATAAAAGAGTTTAAGTAACCATTTCAAGGTCACAAAACCAGTAAGGATCAAAACCAGGATTTAAACCATAGTCTATATGATTCCAAAGCCCTGTGCTCTTTCTACTATACCATGTGGCCTCCATTAAGTTATGACAAATGTCCCAATGTTGAGCAAATTTAAAATATATCATTGATGTTTCATATCTCAGCTTAGTTATTGTTGCTGATGCTGTTGCTATTTATGTGAGGATGGCTGAAAGTGGAAAAAAAAAAAATGAGTCACTGTATATACATCACTGTTGCTAATGTAGTCACTGTCTCCAGAGCCTGTCACTGTTTGTCGCTCTGCCACTTTCCCTCACCAGCTGTCCAGGGCTTTGCACAAAATGAACTATTCCATATCTGATTGCTAAATTCCCAAGTTAGTTGACTGATCTTGCCCTTCAGTATCCCACAGCTGAAGTCTCAGTTCCTGAGGTTGTTTTCCAGTAAGTATTGTAGATTTTCTGTTTTTGCATACCCAGAGCTACTAAAGAGGCCACCATGTGATGCACAGAAGCGGTCATTTGAGCAACAGGACCAGGGCTACCTCCAAGATTTAATGCTCTTCCAAAGGTGCCCAATATACCTTTCTGGGAAAATTTGGCTTGTTCTGTAAGAAATCAATTTCTGTATTAAGATACAGAAATAGGCAGTTTAAATATTTAAAATGAATCCTTTAATCCTTAAAATGTATTCTCCCCCAGACTGAGTTGAACAAATATTCGGGGAATCACATATGCTGTATGTATGACTTGACAATCTGACGCTGGGTGTGTTGATGGCTTTAGTAAACAGACTTTGTCAGGACCAAAGTTCATTCCTTTGAATCTCACAGGGTGAGAGGATGGGTAATGTGTGATCTTTACAGTCCTGGGGCTAGGAGGCAGATTGCTTCCCCCAGATGACCTAGCTCTGTGACTTCTTGAAATCTGAAGAGCAAACGCCAGAAAATTGGTGCATTTGCATCATTGCACAGTGTTTCAATATGACACTTGCTGGTCCTGTTTGCTCTCTCGCTCTCTCACACTGTAGGTCACGTGTGGTGCATTTCCCCATGCACTTCATGCTCAAGTAAGGCCAGGGAGCAGCTGGGCAAAGAAACATCAGAGGGCTTGGCAAGTTACTACGCCATACCTGCGTGCCTCTTGCGGCAGTTGGTCTCCCTCCCAAGCATCATCTGAGCTAAGAAGGGAATTAAGGCAGCAGCGCTGCTGAGATTGGGCAATTTGTAATACTTGCTGTGAGTTACCACACACTAATTTAATTCCACTCTTGGTTGCAAAGGCTGCATTTTGCCTGACTTATGAAAATAATCATACTGAGCAGTTTAGAATGCAGACTTGTATGTGGATTCCTCCGCATTAAGATTTTGTCAGTCTATCACACAGTTCATCAAATGCCTTCTTTCTGGGACTTGCTTTCGCACAGTCCTGGATGGAAAGATTTGGAGATTAATTTGAACTCTAATGAAAATTAGCTGTGCTGTTTGATTTCATGTTGTGACTGTCATTGCGGAGGTCAGTACTAATTATATGTCAGGCTCTTTTTGACATTTTGCATACAGGCGCCGTTTACTCAGAGCTCAGTGATGCTGTTCTCAGAAGATGAGGAGGTATTGAACTGTCAAACGGGGACAGCACAGATGACAGCTGATGCATTTTAGATAAGCTCCTTAACAAAGTGAATAGGTTTTTTCCTCCTCTCCTACCCCCAACAGTGAAATAATTTATTTCATCAAAGTTACTAGTGTGTTTATGGTAAACATGTTCCCACCAGATTTTCTAAAATCCTTATGAAAAGAAAACAAATGCAAACCCTTGAGATCATTTTAGAAACTTTTCTCATAAAAGATAAAATATTTGTGCTACATTGCAATTTAATTATCTTAATGCTGTTTGTAATTACAACTAACTTGTGTGGATCCTGAATTTTTTCAGGCAAGAAAAAATAGGTAAAATGCTCACAAAAGTGTTTGGATGTGACATAATTTCACATTAATGGGTTTTTGTTATTTCAGAAGTCTTAAATAAATTTCTATCATTCTTTGAATATTTTAGTACTTTGGAAACATAAATACTATTAATAAAAGTAGAAATAAATTTTCGCTCAATGCTTACTTCACATTACCAAAAAAAAAAAAATTATATGAAACAATTCAGAAAAAATATGCAGCTATTCCTAACTGATTCATTTTCTCATCTATAAGCATAAATTTCTAGGTAATCTATGTATGGGGCTACAAACCTTTCATATATTAATCTCAAATCTTTGTTAGCATTTGAAAGGTTCTTTTGTGTCACTAGGGAAAGAGTCTGCTTTAGAGCTTGTTAAAAACAAAAAGAAACATTGGGCCTAAATGGAGTCACTTGTGCTAAGCCCCACATCAGTAAACCAATGCTTAATACCTAACCTAACTGCAATTTCAGCCTCCCCCAGGAAGGGAATCTTTAACTGGTCCAATCTGGAATTACCTGGTGAGCACTAGTGAGGTCATCTATCCTACAGACCCCTGTCTTACCCCCAGAGGAAGAAGACCTTGCCTGAAACAATCTACTCTTTGCTAGCAACTTCCTTTTTCCTTCCCCTTCTGCCTAAAGAAGTCTTCTGTTTTGAACAGCTCCTTGAAGCTCCTTTCTATCTAAGATGGGATGCTGCCCAGTTCATGAATCATTGAAAAAAGCCAATTAGATCTTCAAATTTAATCAGCTGAATTTTGTTTTTTAGTAAGTTTTAGTAATTTACCTTCCCTTATAGAAGATACAAAGTCTTAATCCTAAAGTAAACCATTATCTCTTATAATAGTTTAATAAAAGTACTTATGCACATATGTAAAAATACGTTAGGAACTCTGTGTGATTAGTTTCTAAAGGATTATTTCATCATCACATATGTATTTATTTACATTAATCTCCTTATTTAATATATATTTTGAAATAGACCTGTGATTCCACAGATTATATTAATTCGACTAGGCCGGACAAGATGATACAATTAGACATAAAAGAACATAATAGTATTTATGCTGAAGTCACTTAAAAGATATTCTCTTTATGTCCAGGGCAGTGGGAAGTGCAATAGAACTAGAGATGATTGACATTTTTTCCTAACCTCTCTGTCCTTTCCTCATGAAAATGCTCAGCAACTCCTGAGAAGCACAGCTGTTGGACAAAGCACAGGGTCCAAGGTTGTGCCTTTGGGAGGGCTAACAGAGAAATTCAGCCAATCGAAAGGCAGGCTGGAAAATGTCAGATCAGATATGCCAATCACCATAAAAAAGGTGATGACCTGAAGAGGTGATAGTGCCAACCTGATGCAGAACTCAATCTATAAAGAACGATTCTCTTGCTACTGATTTCACTTATTTATTTATGGTATGGGTAGGAACAGCTGTAGAACATAGAAGCTGATATATAGAGATAATGCTTCAAAAATAGTGCAAAAATTCCTTTGTTAAAGAGAGGGTCAACTCCTTTTACCAAAAGAAAAACCTCATATTATCATATAAATGAAAAAGAAAAGAAAAAACAAAAAACCTCCATACGCTAATATTTCTATGCAAGAAAAATGGCACAAATATCTTACCCTACCTTTAATGCAGCAGAATTATATTATATTGCCAAGATATAAAAAGGTCTTTAACATAAAAAGTATAAGATCTTAAAAAATGTTGGAAGCCTTTCTGCCTGACAATGTTACCGGTTAATTCAAAATAGACATTATTGTATGATGAAAATGAAATAAAAAAGCAAAACATCTTAATTATTGGATTAATGCAATAGCTAAGCAATGTCCAGTGAGAAGAGATACGGTTTTACCCTAGATTATGAATTAAAATGGCTTTAACTTGCCCTTCCAATTTGATTTCCTTTTTTAATAGAAAAATATTAGAACTCATTACTACCGGCAACACTTGCTACTATATTCACATTTCAATCACATTTTAACATTAGCTGCAAAACATCCTGAGCTGTGTAATGTTACCAATTACATTGTTAGTAGGTTATATAATCTGCCAATTACAACTAAAAATAAATGCCAGGTATTTCCATCTCAAGTCATTAAAATGCGTATGATGGGCTGGGACTGACGCTGGGGCTGTCTTACTAGCATTCAACAGAAAAATCACAAGAGGAACAAAACAAACAAAACAAACAAAAAAACAAGTATATGGACATAAACAAATAGATAAATAAATAAATAAATAAATAAATAATAAATAAATAAATTTTTGTTTTGTAGTTGCACTCTGACCAATAGTATAACACATTTTGCACACCTATATGATAATACAAGTGTTGGAATGTGTATCTTCTATCCAAAAGGGACAGTTTGAATTATCTGTAGGGGAGAAAAAATAATTTTCCTTCTATTCCTTCTAGATTCTTGGCTAAGATCTCAACACCATATAATAAGAGGACAGATGAACAGGAGAAGAACAAACAAATTTAATAACATGTGTAACTCCAGTATATATGGGAGATCCCCAAGAAAACTTACTAACTCCCCCAGTGGCCCAAACTACCATCTTCAATACCATCTCCTGCTAAAGACAAAAGATGCTGGGGAGAGCAGTGCCAGTTGTGAGTGGTTTTCAGGGAAAGCACAGTAAAAGAGGGTATTTTTGTTATGCAAAATTAAGTCTCCGCCTTTTCCACTGATAAGATTTTCTAGAGATTTAGTCATCACTCTCTTCCTGGTACAGCTAGGGAGACACCCTTACAAATGGAGATTTCCTTTGTAAATGTAAATGTCTCCTACAAAAGGATAACTCCTACTCCATTTTCAGAGCTTCTCCTGTGTCTGCCATTTCTTAAAAAATAATCAGCCTAAAATCAATCCTTATGCCAAAAAGGCATATTTGGTGCAGACAAATTCTGCTTCTCCTTCACATTAGATATTAGGATGTTTTCTCATGAACATGAGAAGGAAAAAGAAGAGTAGAAAATCCAGATGTTTCTTAAGACCAATTTGTCAATTCAGAATGTGAGAACACTAAAGTAATTCAAGTTTACAGATGAGTTTTAGGTACTTTTATATTAACAACAGATTTTTTATTCTTAATTACTTTCTAGGAAATTTACACTCTGCAGTCAATTTTTTAATTCACCTCAATTTTTGTTTGATGGTGTCGTCTTCCTTGGCCTACGTGAGGATGCCAAATTTAAAAAGGCTCGGCAAATAGTTGCCAAGTACAATGGATGAATATGTGAATCAGCACAGTAATGCCAGGTATGTGGTATGTAGTTTAAATCCATACCTAGGCCTACATAAATTGCGTTCCATGAACTACCCAGGATTCCAGCAAAAATCAGTCCTTTTTGTGCATTCCCTACCTATTCAAGGACAGCACTCCTGTAGGGGATGCTTTTAGGCAAACAGGCTCTTGAGGGATGGAATGTAGAAAGAGCTCACAGAATGCAGAAAGAGCCCACCAGGCTGAATACAGACAGGCCCCTCAGGAGACCCACCCCGAAATCTCCATAGGCCCTAACTGACCAATGGGCTACTTAAAACTAGGCACAGTTACCAAAAAAAGGGAATATTCGGTAGGTTGCCATACCTCATCTTCCCCTTTTAAAAAAATGGCCCCCACCCACTGCCTCCTGGCAGACAGCCCCTCCTCTGATGTCCTGCCCAAAGCTCCCTCACAGTGTATTCAATCAACTTCTATCTCCTTTGTTCTGCCTTAGGTGAATTCTTTCACCTCCAGTGCCACCTGCTTCCATCCAATCATCACCCCACATTTGGAGGCCCCATCCAATTGGGAAACACCTCATTGGGGCACCACAACTCCTACAATTGCATCTTCTGGTCTGGCCTCACCAATTATTCCCTCTTTACTGTATCATCCCAGATCATCCAAACGTGCTATATATTTCTTACTATAAAACAAAAATGGACCCCATACCTCTTTGTAACTACTGTGCCACTTCTCTGCTCCCAATTGCAGTGAAACTCCTCAGTGAACGTGCTTTATCTCTATTCATTATCTCTTGAACTCACGCCAGTCAGGTTTCTTCCTAACCACTCCATCAAAACCAGTTATTGTTAAGTTCACAAATGACCTCCAGGGAGTAAATAGAATTTTCACTTCTCAAGTAATATCTTACTAAAGCAAATAAAACAATTGATAGAGTTGACCATAACTTCCTCTTGAAACACACTTTTTTCCACTTATTTTTGAGTCAACACTCTTATTTCTTCTCCATCCACCTAATTGGATGCTTCTTCTCACATGTCATTGCTGGTCATCTCTTCCTCCTGACTTCTCAATTTGGAGAGCCTTGGCCCCAGTCCACTGAACTCTTCTTTCTTTTATATACATTTATACCTTAGGTAACATCATAATCTATGACTTTCAGTAACATTTATTCTGATGAAAACCAAATGTATATCTTCAACTAAAAAACTCTCCTGAATTCTAAATTTGAAAGTTGAATTCCCTACTCAGCATCTCTATTTCAATGTCCAATAGACATCTCTGATGTAATATGTTCCAAACTAAACACTTGATTTCCCTCACCAAAAGTCTTTCCCATTCCAAAAAGAAGACTGTTCTTTTTTTTTTTTTTAAGAAGACTGTTCTTTCAATTACTCAAGTGAACAATCATGGCATCCTCTGACATTTATCTTTCTCTTATACTCCACATTTCTTTCTGTCTTCATCTTCTGTCAAATCTTTCCATTGCCCCTGCTATGGACCTGATGGAAACATTCAGAGCCTCATCTAAACATTCTTACTTGGGCATTTGCAATAGATCTCTAACGGCTCTCCCTGTTTCCACTCTTGCCTCATCCTCTCCACTGTTTATTTTCCTCAATGCAGCCATAGTTAAAATTTTAAAACAAGAGCCAGATCACATAACTATCCTGCTCAGAACTCTCCACTGAGAGTTATATATGATTTAGTTCCTTGACAGCACTCAGATACTTTCTCTTACTACTCTCCCCTTTGCTTGCTCTGCTCCACCAAAAAGCTGAACTTGTTTCTGCTCTAGGTTCCTTGCACCTGCTGTTTCCTCTTTTCAAAGTGCTTAGCTTTCTTGGTCACTTTTGTCTGTCTCTGAACAAATGTTATTTTATCAGAGAAGTCTCATCATAACATCTTACATAAAACATCTTGTAATTCTCTATTCTCTCTTACTATGCCTTACTTTTCACCAAAACACTAGTGCATCTCATATATTATACATTCAATTGTTTAACCTTTGTGTCCGTCTCCCCTGCACACAAATATAACAGGCTACTGATTTTGTTTGCACTTTGTTTCATTGTCACAGTTCCTAGGATACTGAATTCCTAGGACAGTGAGTAGTACATGGTAAATGCTAAATAAAGAAGTTCGAATAATGAATGGATAAGTAAAATGAAGAGAGAATTCTTTTGCACACTGCAAGAGATTTCAGTCCCTATTGAACAGTTGTATAATAAACTTTCTTTGGGTACAATATTTCCATTAGCAATATAGCAATATAACAGCATATCTATCAAAATTTATACAACTAACATCTCTACTATGTCTACAAAGACATTAAACTTGAAAAAACTAATATGTATATAAAATATGTTAATGATATATCAAACAATATATTCCTAATTCCATTTGAGATGTTTATTTGAAATTCCATGAGTGCTTTTGGAAAGCACAAATTGGAATGATTTTTTTTCTTTTTTTCTTTTCTTTTCTTTCTTTTTATTTTTTTTTTGGTACAGAGTTTTCTATTTAGGGTATCTACGATGATTCCTTTCTCTTTTTAGTCTTTTCAAATCTGTATGACAATTCAGGCTAGATTTTATTATAGGATTTTATTATGGTGTTTTCATTACCATCTTTTAATTTCAAAAATGAATTATTCTAATTTAAAATTGCTGCATTATCTACCACCTCCCTGTGAGCTACTCTCTGATTCTTCACGATTGTAAAACCAATGTTAATTACAGTGGACCTGCCATAAAATCAACACTGTTCATCAGTACCTTAAGATGTAATTTATCCAAGAGATGAAAAATAAGTTCACTGAAATTTGCTAAGGATTTAGTTACTAAGTAGATATTAGTTTTGAGTTCCTGCTCATTTTTTGTGTGTTTATGATTTTACTATTGTAGGCTTACTTCTATCAGAACTGTTGGAAGCAAAGTTCAGACATGGTATTGGATTGGAAATCCCCATACCCTCTGCCCAGGTAATACCATTTACACTCTACATATGTATTCGTGTGTGTTTACCCAAGAAGACTTGTGTTTGGTTTTTCCTGGTACTCCCAGAAGTACCTACCATCTTAAGTGGATGATTTCAGGATGTAAATGGCCCTAAACACATGAGGATGGCTAATGCATTTGAAATTCCAGAGAGAAATAGGGAGCTAGTTTTATTGTTGTTGTTTATTTACTTACTTTGTTATTATTATTTTTTAAAGATTTTATTTATTTATTTGACAGAGAGAAAGACAGCGAGAGAGGGAACACAAGCAGGGGGAGTGGGAGAGGGAGAAGCAGGCTTCTTGCCGGGCAGGGAGCCCAATGCAGGGCTCGATCCCAGGACCCTAGGATCATGACCTGAGCCGAAGGCAGACGCTTAACCGACTGAGCCACCCAGGCGTCCCACTCATAGTTTTAATTTCTAAGATGTTTTTCTCTGAATTTACCTTTATTGTTATATCTTGTTCTTTTTTTTCTTTAAGTTTTTATTTATTTATTTGACAGAGAGAGACACAGCGAGAGAGGGAACACAAGCAGGGGGAGTAGGAGAGGGAGAAGCAGGCTTCCCGCCGAGCAGGGAGCCCGATGCGGGGCTCGATCCCAGGACCCTGGGATCATGACCTGAGCCGAAGGCAGACGCTCAACAACTGAGCCACCCAGGAACCCCTGTTGTTGTTTATTTAATCTACTATCCAGAGCACACAATAGAAGTTATTTCTCCTAGTTCATAATTTTCCTCAAACTATAGCTTGTCCTGATTCCAGATTTGTTAGTAGCTGTTTCTCTTCTGGCTCACCACCTAGTGCAAACCCCAGGTTCACCCCTAGCACCTCTCTTCCCCTCTGTGCAGTTTCTATACATGGAAGCTCTAAGCACCAAGACTTAATGCCATTAGGGTAGTTTGATAATTCTCCCATATACTTAGTTTCCTGGATGGGTGTCTTTGCTTCATTGTTAGTTTCAAATCATTCTTCTACTTTCTGGCAGTCTCTTTCATTACTTAAAAATATTTTTAATCTTTTGTATTTCTTATAGGCAGCGGGTTTAGGGATCTTCAATATATTACTCTAAACAGAAATCCACCCTTTAAATTTCCCTTCTAAAATATTTTGTTTACTTTTGCATTTGCATGTGGTTCTCATTCATGAAGTAAGTTGAAGCAAAAGAAAAACTAGGATAGTTCTGTCCCGAGTTCATTTTTTGATAAAATGATTTTTTTCTTATACAGGAAGAATGATTTTGAACAGCATGTTATATTCTATGGCTGCTAATTGCAGGGAACATTGAGAAAAATTCTAATTGTTGCAATGATACTGATGGTCATTCGATTGGAAAAATTCTTGTGACTAAAGATAAACTGGGACTCCAGAATAAACTGGGGAGAAATTCAGAGTGACTCTCAGGTAAATTGTTCATTATAACCACAGTTTTTTGAAATTTCTCGTTTACATAACAGTAGAATATTCTGATACCCTAGACATCAATATATGGATAGGATAACTATATCCACTTTTCTTACTATAGATGTACCACAGATCATATGAAATAATTACAAATGTTCTAATTCACAGAGTAGAACCAATAGTATCTTTTTAATTCCGAAAATTACGTGAAATTAGCTTTCCTGAGATCCTTTCTCAACCTTTGAAATATACTAATTTTTATTCCAGAAGTGAGGCAAGAATTTCAGATATTGACTTCTTGTAGTTCTGATTTTAAATTTCTGCACTACACAAAGATATTAAATTACAGGGATAAGTTATAACTACAATTAAAGTATTTTGTTACCTTCAAAGCAGGGTTGATGCCAGGATGGCATTAACCTATGAACTTTAAAAGAACTGACAAGATAATGAAACTATAAATTTCTGAGAAAATACCAAAAGGGTAGAGTACCTCTTTAGAATTAACTATTCTATATACTCTAAAATACTAGTAAATTACTAAACATACCCAGACACACATATTATTTAAAATTTTAAAAATCTTTTAATATATTTCTTACAACAGAAAAACACTTTGCTTTGTCATAAGATTATTTCTCTCCTTCAAAGATGATTCATAATGATTGTCAATCATCTATAAATATAAATCATATATCATATATATCTCATATCCTCCCTCTTGCTATTTCTATTTTTCTCTATATACTATTATGTATATTTAATTTAGGAAATGAACAGATATTTTATGCTATTTATTCATTCATACCATTTCATTCAATTCACATATTAATACTTCTACATTCATATATAAAAATCTCATTGGATTTGCAGGCCTAATCCTTTTGGGGAAATGTGATTGTGAATAGTCCTATATCAGCATCTTAACAAATTTCACTGGTTAAACATTACTATTTCAATTTGGATTTTAAAAATTCATTGCAAAATCATGAGCAAATTATTTAGGGTTAAATATTTTTATAAAATCTTTAAATTCATATTAGTTATTACTTCACATGCATTTTTATAAGCTACTATATAAGGCATTTCTCCAATACACTGTAGGAGAGGTTCATTGAAATGGCTCATTTTGCTTTCCTATGGAAGGAAAATTTATCAGTTTTGTTTTTTTTACGTATTATGATTTTGGTGTCATATTTAAGAATATTGGCATAACTCCAGGTCATAAAGGGTTTCTCCTATATTATATGTTGGACTACTTGGATTGATTTTCAAATATTGAGCTAGCTTTTCATTCCTGGAAGAAAGTGCACTACTCTACTCAATTTACTAATAACTTTGCTGAGAGTTTTCGTGCCTGTGTTCACAAGGAATATTTGTCTGGTATTTCTCTGTCTCTATCTCTTTCTCTTTCTCTGAAGTGATGTAATACTGACCTAAACAAATGGATTAGGAAGTATTAGTTTCTCCTTTTCTGTTTTCTAGAAGACATTATGTATGTATGTGTGACAGCGTTTTCCAATAAAACCATCAGAGCCCGGAGAATTTTTTTCCAGGTTTTAAAATATGAGTGTAATTTCTCTAATACTTAGATTAGTCCATTTCACCTAAGTTGTCACATTTATGTACATCAAAGTTTTGTACTATTCCTTATGATCTTTTTAAAGTTCCAATGTCTTTAGCAATTCCCGTCTCTCTTCTCCTTCTTCTTTTTGGTGAGAACATTTAAGTCCTACTCTCAGCAAATTCCAACCGTACCATACAATGTTAAAAACTATAGTCACCGTGTTTTACATTAGATCCTCAGACCTCTTTTACCGCTTTCCTTTCTGATATTAGTAATTTGTGTCTTTACTAATTTTTTGTCAATCTTGCTAGAGGTTTAATGTTTCTTTTTCACTCCTCTGATTCTCCTGTCTTTTTTGGTATTATTATTATTTCAATTAGTTTATCTGTTCTATTTTTTACTCTATTTGTATATTTGTATCGGGTTTTTTCCTCCCCCAGTGGTTGTTTTGGTGATTATAAACTATATAATTAGTTTTCACAGCCTACTAAAATCAATCGCTTACCAAAAGAATAAAGAAATCTTATCACTATATAAGCCCTTTACCCTTCCCCCTTTTATAATTTTCTTCTATATCACCTCTACATACATTCAGAACCTATCAGATAATGTTACTAGTTTTGCATTTAACACTCAAACTTATTTTAAACACATTTAAATACTGAGTTTAAATTATTCAGACATAAATAGATTCAGGTGCTTCTGAGCCTATATGCTTTGCCTTTCTCCCATGGCTTCCTATAGTAGTTCTTTCACTTTGAATGCAAAGTCAGATATTTTCTCTTCTGGGTGACACATTACATATTTGAATTCTGGATCTCAATCACACTGATTTTCTGTCATATGATTGTTTGAAAGAAGAGAGGCTTTCAAACAAATGAGATGGTTAATGGTCTGGGGCCTGAAATTATCCTGATTTCTGGACCTTGGACACTCCTATTTAGGCCCTGGCAGGCCTTCACCTCCGAAGATAGTCATCATGAAGTCTTGGTGGCTGGTGGCTTGTTCTCAAATACAGCTAAGTACTCTTTTTTTTCCCCTAGTCCCTGGTACAATACCTTCAAAGTAGGAATACATTATCTTCTATTTTGGTTCCAAAGGATGATTGATTGAAAGTAACACATCAACCCCCATTTCTCCAGGATATTTTACTATTTGTGGCCAGGCTAAAAAGAAAAAAAAAAAAAAAGGCTCAATAGCATATGAAACTCAAAGTTCCTCAAAAGTTGGGGTAAAATCTAATTTCTAACTGATAGCTTCAGAAGGTGTTTAGATACCTCCAATTTAATGAACTCACAGTATGCCATATATTTGTGTCTGAGTCATAGAGTCTTGAAGAAAGCATTCTCTTCCAAAATTATCGTTACTATCACAATGATATTCCCATAGTATTGTTGAATCTTTCATGGATGTTTAGACCTGTAAACACATTACATTATAAGGATAAAGTTTGAGTAGTTAAAATGAAAATAAAATTTTGGATGAGAATTATACTTTTAATAGCAGGTCCAGCTGGGTACGGCACCACTGGCCCACATCTGTTAAAATGACTTTCAAATATAATCAGAATATAAGCCTAATCCAGGCATAATGTTATAGTTAAAGAAATGCACTCACAAAACAAAGAGTACATTAAAAGAAATTCTAAATTTTCTTGCATCTCTTGAAGAACATGAAATAAATCAAGTTAATTAACTAGAGCAATTGTTTAAAAAATTTTTTTTCCATTCCCACCATTTTCTCGTGTATATTAATAACCACACCATGCAGCAGGTACTGAATGAAAGTTAGTTCCTTCTACTCCTTTCTTGTGACCTTGATATTTAATAATCTGATCTTTAGCTGCTCTCAGAAATCTCTTAGCTCGGATTGAGTTAATTGAAATATTTAAGACTAATCAAAAAGGGGTATTTGTTCCTTTGGATCCTGTTTCTTTTAGCGTGTGAAATTCACCAGAAATTTATATAACTGAAAAGCATTTCTTTAGCTCTTTTGAGAACTGATTTTATAAAGGGTCAATATGACTATATGCATGTCTTCTCTGCCTATTGGTAAAAATTACATTTGTAAACAATATTCCTTCCTCATTGGATGGCAAAAAAGGAAAACATGTATGTAATTAGTCCTTTTGAGATTTTATAAGGAATGGACAATTTCTCCTTTCCAGCTAGCAGCATACCTCTTACTAATAAATAATAAAAACTTTGTAACTAATTATGCTTTCATTTATGCTTGCAACTCCAGGACATACAGAGTTAACTTTTGTGCTTAATAGCAGCAGTTATGCTTAACCTACTTTTCTCTTATAATACTATTGTGTGCCCTCATTTTAAAACATGTGACACTTTTTACAGGATAATTTAATTAATGGGTTATTATGGGATTATCAGTGTGTATGCGTGTCCTAGAGATGGGTGGAAAGAATTAATTAGTTAATTAAATTGTTATATAAAGTTAGGTATAGAAAATTTTATTCAAGTTTTTTGACTATGTTTCACTTAGTGATGTTCTTTCTATTCACATATTTGTTTTTGGCACCTTTCTCCCAACTCTTTCATTCCGAAACAGAATGAAAATGAGATAATGTTATTTTCATGTTAAATTATATCATCTTTCAGGAAATTTTTCGTACATTTCAATTTAAACTAAATCTAACTACATCACTTATTTGCGGCCATAGTATTGTAGCATGTCAGGAAAACATTTATTGGGAAGGGCAATTGTTTAAAATATTAAAGAGGAGAAGGAAGCATAAGAAAAAATAGTCTTTGGGACTAGGGCTAGGTTAAGAGTTCTGAGATGTGACACCAAAATTGATTTGTTAAGAAAAAAAAAAAGGATAAATTGAGCTTCATCAAAATTATAAACTTTTATGCTGTAAAAGATCCTATGAAGGGGGATGAAAAACAAACTATATACTGGATAAAATATTTGCAAAACCCATCTAACTAAAGTCTCACATACAAACTATAAAAAGAACTCTAAAAATTCAACAGCAAAAAAATAAATCTAATTATATAATGGGCAAAAGACATTAATGGATATTTTACCATAGAAGTGATATGGATGGCAAGTACATGAAGACATGTTCAACATCATTAGCTATTAGGAAGTGGAAATTAAAACCACAATGGTTTACCATTAAACATCTATTAGGAGGGTGAAAAAAAAACAGAACAGTGATAATACTGAATGCTGGTAAGCATGTGGAGAAATTAGATCTTGCATACATTGCGTATAGGAATGTAAAATAGAACAGCCACTCTGGGCAATAGTTTTGCAGTTTCTTTTAAAACTAAATATGCACTTTCTATATGATTCAACAATCATACTCTATGACATTTATTCCAGAGAAATACTTATGTTCACACTAAAACCTATACACAATTGTTCATAGCAGCTTTATTTTACAATAACCTAAAACTTGAACCAACCCAAATGTCCTTCAATAGGTGAACTGTTAAGCCAACTCTGGTATAATGGAATACCATACAATGAAATACTACTCAGCAATAAAAGGTACTGAACTATTGATGTACATAAAGACCTGGACTGATCTCAAATGCATTATGCATAATGAAAAAAATTCTCAAAAAGGTATATACTGTATGTTTCATTTCTTTAAATATTCTTGCAAGGAGAAAAATATTGCTGAGATGATCTTGATAGAGAAGAGATTCCTAACTCCATTTCTTCTTCATTAATTCTCATTATCCTACTTTGCTTGATTTCATGAAGCTTCATGATGTTCTAGACTTTCACCTTAAGGTTTCTTATATTTGTGACACTTTGAGGGCCATCAACTGTGCATGAAACAACTTGTAGACTTATTTGGATTCCCACGATGGGAAATCTTGTTCTAGGTCTGGGAGAAATTGGAAAATGTCTCTCATTATTTCCCAAAATTTGGATCATGTGTATACATTTAACATCAACCTAAGAAATGTATAATTCAGACACTGTGTTATAAATTATTGATACCAACATTATTAGGGCAGAAACCTTCCTATCAGAGAGTTCAATGCCTAAAGGTAGACTCAGAGAAATAAATTATTACTTATTGTACTCTTTAATAAGTATTACCATGTTCAGTGAAGGTATGCTGTGATAATGGGCACAGCAGCGGCAGGAAGACAAGTAAATTATAGACAAAACCAAAGGAAAACTTTGCCTTTCGCACAATTTTCATATGCCATCCCTGACACCTTGAACAACAAAGTAGAGATATTTCTTAAATGCCTTTAGAGTATCGGCAAGCACACCTTGTATTTTCAGCAGCCTTACATGATCTTGTTCACACTGAAGTACTATTTCCAAAAACAATTTCCCCAATGGTGTATGTGGAAGAATACAACCTATCTGTCCCAGTCAGAATTAGGGTATGCATATATTTTATAAACCTGAAGAAATGCACAGGATAATTCTGTCTTCTTGTCTGTACTAGTATGAATACACAGTAAATTCTGAACTTGATTTTTTATAATGCAAATATAACAGTCAAAAGGTAGAGATTTGTTTTAGTTCTTGTACCTTTCTGGTAACCCAAGGCTTCCTGTTTTTCGTGGGATTGAAATTTAAATGAGACAGCAGAAGTAAAGGGCTGCATCATTAGCTCTTAGATTGCAGAAAATACTTGCTAAATATAATTCATATAAATAGCTTTGGAGCAAAAAAGTCATAGTACAACTCTTGTACATAGAACTTAAAATAATAAACCAGAAAGCTGAAGTTTTAGGAGCTGAACTACAAAAAATAAGTTCTATAAAAATAATAATATAAAAATATATCAATCATGTTTTAACCCTAACTTGCATTTTCAAAGAATAAGAAGAAATGAAACGTATTACAAGAAGTTATTTTTGGCCCCTTTTAAAATTACAGAGTATCAAAAACTTTTAACCCTGTCTGTCTCTACAGTCATAAAATTGGGAAATTCTCATTTTTATCACAGTATATCCAATTCTCTCTCTTTCCACTCTCTCTTCCTTTTATCCCTCTCACAACAACTGGTCCTTGGTCAATATCTTTAAAACCTTTGATTATTTAACTCATCTATTTTCTCCCATTTTACCCCAGTCTACCATTCCTTGTTTCCCCTTTAAAGCTGAACTATATTTTTAATGTTGTTCATAGAATCTCTCACTTTCTTATGGTTCCCTGTTGCCCATTTTGCTGAATCCCGCAGTAGGAGACACCTCCACACTGCACAATACAGGTTGAACTTCCTGTGACGTCACACATTTCCGTGATTATCCTTCTTAGTAGGTCTGCTATTTGCATACTGTCCCTGGAACTGCTGGTTCACACATCAGAAACATCACCAAATCCAAATTCATGGGCTATTAACAAGGCTAGGCTTTCTTGACCTCTCTAGGGCATTCCACATGCTTTGTCTCCATATATGTCTCCATCTTGAAAGTTTTTCCACTGACAGCTTCAGTCTCTTTATAGTTTTGTTTGTTCTTTTATAATACTCTTCACTGTATTCTCTTTCTCTCCCTGACTCTTAAGTACCTTCAAAATTAGAGTCTAAATTGTTTTCTTACTCAATATCTCTTCATTAGTTATCCCATTCATCTTTACACCTTTAATTCTGACCTTCATGTAGAGGACAACCTAAGTAAATCTAGGATGAGAAAGTCAGTTTGTCATCTGAGAATAATGCGTTCCCTTGATTATAAGGATTAATTGTTTGAATAATTCATTCTAAAAGAGAACAACCATTCTCTTCTTTGGGTTATATAGCTTTCCAAATCTTTAATTTTTTCCCTAATGATGTTTTATTTTGATATTTGATCCCATACACTAGCTACCTCATTTGTTTTTCTATTCAGTTATATTTTGGCCACCCACAGTTAAGGTCAGCATTATCCTAATGTTTCCCTAAAATCAGCCCCTCTTTCTGATTTTTCTCTTTGTTATTTTTGCTTTCTCTCCTAATCATCCAACACAAAAATATGGACTCATCTTCAATTCTCTTCATCTTTTTAGTTAGTTGCCATTTGTCAACTACTATGGATGATTTTCCATTTCATAACATTTTTATTTTTATTCTCAACAATTAGGCTACTATAAAGTCTTCTCAAAATTCTAGTGGTTTTCAATTATTTTCCCTTCCCTATTTTCTTACCCTCCAGTTTATCTTGGATATAGGTTTCCCCCACTATCCAAAGGTAGAATGTACTTATGAAACCTTTTGTAAACTAAATTTGAGTAAAATGAAGCAATAACCATTAATTTATATGGAAATAAATTTTTTTAAGATTTTGTTTTTTTTATTTGACAGAGAGAAAGAGCAAGATAGAGAACACAAGTGAGGGAGAGGGACAGAAGGAAAGGGAAAAGCGGACTCCTTGCTGAGCAGGGAGCCTGATGTGGGGCTTGATCCCAGGACCCTGAGATCATGACCTGAGCCGAAGGCAGACACTTAACCGACTGAGCCACCCAGGTACCCCTGGAAAAATTTTTTTAGTGTTCTAAGAACCCAAAAATAACTTCTCAGGCTTTCCTAATACCTGAGGACACATGTTGCTAAAAGATGCACAAATTAAATCAAGATAAAGCTCAGCCACTCACAGACAGAGTTCAAAGCTATGGCGGCTGTGTGCTGAGATGCTGAATATAGTTCTTGGGGAAGGAGTCTGGTGGGGCCTCTCTCATGGCTGGGGATACCCTCTGCCTCTATAAGGGCTCTCTACAAAACAAATGCTGAGTGCTATTTTCATTTTCTGCCTGTTCTCATAAAAGTAAAAATGTTCTACACATTTCTTTTGATTAGCAAAAACAGATACTAATGTAGTCTTTTGTGTTTTTTTTTTTTAAATTTATTTATTTGACAGAGAGATAGCACAAGCAGGCAGAGCGGCAGGCAGAGGGAGAGGGAGAAGCAGGCTCTCTGGTGAGCAGGGAGCCCAATGCGGCGCTCGATCCCAGGAGCCTGGGATCATGACCTGAGCTGAAGGCAGACGCTTAACCGACTGAGCCACCCAGGTGCCCCTAATGTAGTCTTTTGTAAAAGTGAAGTGGTGTACATGAACTTTTGAAAAGCAGAGGATATCTGTATTCATGCTCAATTTATTTTCCTTAGTAAAACCTCCTGTCATTTCTTCAACACTCAAAAACAGTGACTAACCAATAGAACCAACTCATGGCCATCTGCAGTCCCACAGGGCCCCATGCTTAGAAGGGCCCCACACCCAGTTTAATGCTTTGCTATAGCCGTCTTGAAATACTTAATCGCATTTTAGCAAGGGGCTGTGCGTTTTTATTTTGCCCTGGGCTCTGCAAATCATGTAGCCCATCTGGCTCCCAATGATAGTGAATAAATTTGATACCAGCCTCCCATCTAAAAGTATAGGCGTTTCACATCCAGTACCTTCTCAGACCTAATGACCACTCCTCCTATATTCTTCAGTGGAATTGGGTTGCTGGTTACAGTCCAGCTATATTTATTTATTTCCTACACTTGTAGGTTATTACTACTTGATTTACTCTCAGTTCAGCACCTCACAATTTTACTCAAATTCTCTTTTCCACTTCTTTTCCCCCCTTATTTTTATTCTTTGAGTCCTAACAGTTGACTCTATCTCCCCTCTAAAATCTATAGTACTGTGTTTCTATCCTCTTAGAGAAAATATGTATCATGTTTCCTTTACTTTTTCTTTCAGTAAAGGTCTTGTTATCTTCACAAAGATAAGGATAAAGTCTCTTATTAATTTATCACATACAGTGCTTAACATATATAATATATGCAATATTATAACAAAATTTACTAATATAGCCTAATTAACTGTTTTATGACAAAAATAAAAATATCCTTCAGTTTGGTACTCCTCATATTATAAATTTAAAAAAATATATGTGTTTGGCTTTCCTGATTCCCTAGCTATGTAGTTTTTGCTTCTGAGTGGAATGGGGGAAAGGCAGAAATCCAGGCCACAATAAATTCAGCAATAGGGACCTGAAATATAAAGGGAAAAGGGAGGGAAAAGAAAAGCAGAGAGGGGGAAAAAATGGGAATAGAGACACAAACATCCATTCTGCTGATTAACATGTTCCCTGGTTATAATCGCTACCCCCTCTGACATTCCAGAAAGGTGATAGATCATTTGAGTGTTGGTCTAGAACAGTAAAAGGAGAATTTAGGAAATAAAGCTGGAGATTATGTAGCTAGCCTCCAGCATTTTGTTTATGAGAGTACCTATTCAAGTCTGCTTGGGCTTGTTGAATAATATCCATTCTGTCCTTGAGGCATAGATCAAGCAATGAAATTTTGTTATATTAGTCCTTTCAGGTTTTTCACAGATTCCAGAATATCTGGAAACTTAATAGTGTTAGGTGGTTATATTTATCAAAATTTTGTTAGGTATGTCAGTGGTTCTATTACTTTGATTTAATTTTTTTTTCAGTGTCAGATAAAGATTAGATAATGGAGGAAAAGAGAGAGAGTGAAGAATTAGGACAGGAAAAAGAACAAAAAAAAAGTAAGAAAATACATTTTCTAGCTGTAGTGAAACTCAAATATTTTCCAAACTAGCTCCATCATTTAATGTCCCAGTTACCCTCATTCTTCATCCACTACTCTTTCATACCAGGATTGCTTATATAACTGTTAGAAAAAAACAAAAAAAAAACCTGAAAGCCAAGCTTAAGCTTTTATTATAATTTTGTTTAAACTATTCCAATCAAACGAGTGTCCTCCTTCTACCAGTTAGAAAACAGTGTTGGTGTATGTAGGGAATATAGTATCAAATGTAAAAAGCAAGCTAAAATTACAAGGAAGGTTATTAAAGGTACATATGAAGATCCCATAGAATCATCAGTGTTTTTATTTGATTTGTCCAGTCAATAGATATTACCTTGGTGATGCAAAAAGGATGAAGCAAAAAGTATGCGGGTTTTCAGGAGCAATTAAACTATGATCCTAGGGAAGAAATATTGAGGAATTGGAGAATGCTAACCCTGGGAGAGACTATGGAAATCACCTAATTTTTCCACCAAATTTACTAATAAGTGATAAAATATGAATGTACACAGTTTTGTTTCCTACTTCCCATTACTTATACCTCATTTCTGTTCCTTTTTCCTAACTGTTTCGTTTAGTGTGTTCAAGACAAAGTTAAATAATAATAGTGACAGTATATATATATATATGCACACACATATATATAAATGAACATATACACATGTATTTTTACAGAATTATTAATAATTCTATAAAATACCATTTCAACATCTATTGAGATTTTTTTCCTTTTGTCTATTAACATTACACTAATTGTATAACGTTGATTTAGTAGAGTTTCAATATTTTCTAAATCTATTGTGTCCTTATTCCCCTTTTTCCTATGTGACTATTGGAAGCCAACAGCTTAAGTAATCTGTCAGGCATATTTTCATTTCTGCAATGTTGTGAATATTGCCTAATGTCAAAACCCATAATGATGAGCCAAGCAACTACTGAGGATCTTGGATCTTTGATCTTCTTGGTTTCAGTAACATTTTCATCCATCACTCTTCAGCCAAAAGCCCTGATTTTGTTATCACCAACAACAGTACCTCATTCAAAATCTTGACTTATACCCTCTGATTGTCCTATTTTCTATTATTTTTTCAACTCAATATTCCAATCCAGCATTTCTTCAACCTCAGTGAGAATCCCTGTTCTCTAACCTACTGGCTTTAACCATTCATCCTTTCCTCAGTCCATAACACCTCATGTTTTCCTGACTAGTCTTTGATTCCATGATCCATCATTATAACAAGTATCTTATAAGTGCCACTAAATCCTGTATCCCTTTATAATATTTGCCTGGGGAAACAATAGCTCTAATAAATCCCAAGTACTCAATTATTATACATATACATATAAATACGTCTTTTTAAGAGCACTTGCGCATGTTGAGTGGACTTTAAATTTAGGAACACACATTTCAAATGGGTAGCCATACTATCCAATAATTCTACTGTATATCCAAAGAAATTCACTGTCCTAAATAGTAATTCAATATCTCTTTTCTGTACAACTTTACCACTTACCTTCTCCTCAATCTCAGCTGATGATCTAACTTTTTACTTCATTTTAAAGTAGAGTAAAAAAAAATGGTCTCATCTTAGAAGCCTGCCTGCATAGGAATATTCCCCTCCTTCCTTCAATGAATATTTCTATCCCTATCTCAACTCACACTCTCAAATTTGCACAGGATCCCATAAACCCATGCCACTAAAGGAATTTGTACTGAAAAGTTCCATTTCCCTGCATCATTAATATTCTCTCTCTCCTGGATTATTCTCATCAACTGCTGTGACAGTTCCTGTTTTAAAACAAACTAATCAGAACTCAAAATAACAACAACATATTACCTCATATTCCTCTACAGTTTTCCCTTCCCGATTTCCTTTTTTCTATTCATTTATTACAAAAGTTTTTGAAAGTTTGAACTAATTGAGCTTGTTTCCTCATGTCTCATTTTCACTTTAACCCACTTCTAATTCCAACAATTACTTGCAACTACTCAGGTTAAGGTCATCAACATCTTCCATCTTCTGAAATCCACAGTTCTTCATGTGACAATATCTCTATAAAGCATGGTACATTTTCGGTCAATCCCTCCTTCTTGATACATTTCCTTCACTTGGATTCTATGATGACACTGTCTCCTAATTATCTTTTCCTTTTCATTATTTTTTTGTTATTGTTGTCATTATCATCCATACATCCTTTCCCTAATCTCTAAAAGGAACATCCCCCAGATCTTATCCTCAGTCCTTTTCTCCTATTTGTAATTTCTTCCTAGATAATATACTTTAGTCTTCTGGGCGTTATATTCCAATTATTTGTAATGACATCAAAATATAAATGCTTAGATTTCCTCTTCCCTGAGCTCCAACTTCACATATTCAGTTGCCAATTTGATGGCTCAAGATTAAAAAACTTAACATGGAACATGATTTCCCAATCTTAAAGATCTAATCCTACAGTTTTCCCAAACTCAGTGAATTTGTCTTTCCATTGAAGTTCACTTAAATTCACTCCTTTGTAATCAGTAAGAAAGGCACACATACCAAAAATTTGTACAATTTTGTTGACCTTGAATATTTGTCCCCTTATAATGCTTTGTCATTTATCTTAGATATACTTGAGATGAATTGCTAAATAGCGGGTAAGTCATATTATAGTCACATAACCAACAAAGGTCCCTTAATTTAATTTTTACTAAGTCATTTTTATATCTAGTCTATAAAAACTCTGATGACATTTTCTGAACATTAACAAATATAAAGTTTAATAAACATTAACACATTTTTTCCCTCAAAAGTCATCAAGGTTGTAAACAAGATGGTGTCATACTAAATGTCTCATTTAAGAAAGAATAACTTGCAAATAGTGTGCTGAATAACTTGTGATAGGAAATACTGGAGAGAGGAACAGATGGTTATAAAGCTATTGAATCCAGGAGTGAGATCACAAAGATTTTTTCAAAGATTTGGTAATTACCTATACCTTTGCTTGGCTGATAATCTTTCACTGAGTTTCTACTATCTGTATCATTATGTGCTACTCAAATTGTGCTACCAGGGATAGGGTTTCATGTTAGGCAAAAATGGGATAAAAATTTCAGAGAAATCAGTTAAATAAAATATGTTAAACAGATCCTTTTCTACTTAGTAGAGGGCATCAAGCAGGGGGGTAGAGGGGAGCTCAGTGTGTAGGCAGTCTTATGTTTCCCATTTCCTAAATGGAAGTAGTATTAAAATTCTGCCTTCCAGAGTAAGACCTCACCAGGCAGAGATTGGGGGCATAGCAAACACCCTCATATACACCCCAAATATGTCATCCTGAAACCCCAACAAAATTACATTACTTGTTTGCAGGACTTGACTTTTTTCAAGCCAGAATACTGGATCTAATGTCTGTATCTGAAAAACAATTTATTATGCCATCAGCATTATCTAGCTACATTGCTCAACAGTTACATAATAATGACTAAGCATCCGATATACACAGTTGCATCAGGACTATATAAAGATGGTCTGTTGGTAGGCTTGCATAAGCAGTTATTTACAAGTTCTAGAAGCAACTGATCATGGCATTCCTTGGCAGGGCTCCCCTTAGGTAAGCATTTTAGAAATACACAAATAAACAATTAGAACACAGGTACTAAATTAATGCTCACCAAAGAAAATTTGTAAAGCAGATATATTCAAAGCATGTTTACTCTCTTAATGTGGTGTTATGAGGATTAGAAACATAGGCTATACTGCATATTAGAAGGGAAAATTTTATCTCTTGAAAGATAGGAAGTAGCAATGCAAGTTTTGAGACTAGTGCTGCTTGTTTAGATTTAAACATATTTCATGTCCAATGTATCTGCAAATTTGAATTAGAAACACTGAACCTTGATTGCATGACTATAAAACTGATTTGTTAATAGATATAAGAATCAATAACTCCTTTTCACATAAGAGCAAATAATATGTGTGAATATCTGAGTGCTATACTTTATGTTTGGAGATCTATCTCACTGCAAACAGTCATACATCTAGCAAGTATTTCTAACTGCTGGAATTTGCCATTCAATTATGGAATTAGTTGATATTGTGAAAGACCAAGAAAGGAAGAGAATTCTCAGTTGAGAATAATCTAAATTGTTTCTTCTGTATTTTTTATTCAGTGAAATATTTGAAGTACCCAAAACTGTGCAAAATATTTGACTTTCCTTATTTTTATTTTTTAATGGTAAAAACAAAAACAAAAACAACTAGTAATAGCACTGGTACCATCAATGTCAAAGATACTTAGTATCTAATAAATAACTAATAAGAAAAAGATTATTTCCATTTTTCTTGTTAAATAAAATTCTAGAAAATTCTCCAGGTACACACACAAAAGTCTCCTCTATCTCCTCTCCCTCTTTCTCCATCTCTCTCTCTCTCTCTCTCTCTCTCTCTCTCACACACACACACACACACACACAAACAATAGGAGGAAGCCAGAAATTCTGGCATTCATGTCAGACTGAATCAAGGACTGTGATCCCACAGCCAACTCATACATCAAGCCAGGTTAGCATTCTAAGGGTTTTCTGAATTAGGAAAAAAAAAACATACAGTCTATCAGCAGATCTAATTAAAGACTGAAAAGTTTTGAGATACGATATCTTTTTAATGGTAAATCTGTTTTTAGTACTATGTTTTTAAATAGAAAAAATGTATGTTGAATCAATTCAAATGCCTTTTCATTAACAAAATATACTAACAATAGTTTCTCTACCTTGACATATTGATAGGATAAGTTATATTTAAAAAGTTGTTCTATAAAATACCTTCAGGTTTAAAAAGTCAGCTGTACTTGAACATGGTGTTTACTGCTGAGGTATCTTCAAAATTCAGTTTGGTAGTATTTTAGATAACAATATTTTCATTCACCAAATTTGTTTGGTCAGTAGTTTTCTGTTTTTGAGTGTATTCCCTTGTTTTGATGTCGGCATTATGTCAGCAATATAATTAGCTTCACAAAATTAATATTCTATTACATAGGTAGTAAACAACCACTGGATTATTTGTTCAACCTCCTTCCATTGAACCACTCTCTGACTTTAGATATGGATATCAACAGCCATATTTGTTTTAGATCCCTTATCTCTGTCCATAACTTTTTGGATCAAGAGTGTCCCATTCAGATTCTCTCTACTAAAAACTTAGAAATGGGATTAAAGACATTGGTTTTCCTGGTTTCTTAAAATTAAGAAAAATACATTCAGGAACTGAGACTTCAGTATTGAGGTAGAAAATACTGGTCTTCACATGGCTGCCTCAGTAAAGATAATATTTTCCAACCTCCACTGCACTAGATGTGACCTTACACTAAATTCTCATCATTGAAATGTTTGTCTTGGTCTTAAGACATTATGTGACCTTGTGCTTCCACGCATCTCAAATTGTTGGAACATAAAAATACCTACAGTCCAGCCTGAACTGTCAAAGACAAAATCAGAGGGTATATAAAAATTGGAATTTAGAAAGGATCTGGGTCTTTGAATGATTGCCGACTTGTGCTGCTCACTTTGGGACTTTTATATCTGAGAGAAAAAAAATCTTTTTTCTAAGCTTCTTTACTTTAGGCCTCTTTTTTTAAAATAGCAGCTTAGCCTTTATCCTAAGTAGGCCAAACATATGAAGTAGTAAATATTATTAGGTAGAAAGAGAGTAAGAAATGAAGTGAACTGAGAAAGACACAGAAGGTGGACTGAGAGAGACATACTATCCAAAGGGATAGTCTAAGGTATAAGTACTAACTGCCATTTTTCCTGTTTCTTATGTAATTTTTGATTCTGGAACCAAGTATATTCTAATAGAATGGTTTCCCACAGTTAGGCTCTGTAGGTTATTGAAGTTCCTCTTTTTCATTTAAGCTAGACTGAGTTCTCCTTCCAAAAATATCATTAGTAACTCAATATTTGCTCCAAAGCCTGAGATTGCAAGTAACACACCCAGAACCATACATGGATGGGGAGTAGAGATAATGGAGTTCCCTTTACCCTGGCATGTGAAACTACCTCCATTCGTACATTAACCAAGTGGTTTTCTACTACCTTTGGCATCCAGATGATATGCTCTCATAAAATAATGTTTTAGGAGACTTGGAAGCCAAATATAACCAAATGGTTTTGATTAGATTTCTACATAATGGAAAAGAATACAATTAAAGTCCAAAGCTCCTTTGGCTGGAAATAGAAATAAAAGTAGATCAGGGCGCCTGGGTGGCTCAGTTGGTTAAGGGACTGCCTTCGGCTCAGGTCATGATCCTGGAGTCCCGGGATCGAGTTCCGCATCGGGCTCCCTGCTCAGCGGGGAGTCTGCTTCTGCCTCTGACCCTCCCCCCTCTCATGTGCTCTCTCTCATTCTCTCTCTCTGAAATAAATAAATAAAATCTTAAAAAAAAAAAGAAGAAACAATTAGGGAAGTAATAAGAAAATCAGAATAATGAGCACACATAGAAAGAAACTAAGAAAATATATCACTAAGAATAGAATTTTCAGAGTGGTAAATACTTGTAAGACGCCATGTAGAATACAGAATGAAAATTACAGACTTGGAAGTCACTAGTCAAAGTGCGTTTTATAATTAAACTATAACATAAAACAAATTCCATAATTTATACTATAAGGTTCTAATATTAATTCTGAATTTATTCTTCAATAAAAAAATTTTAAAAAGTTGAATTTACTTTAATATTTTCAACTTCGGTCTGACTTTATTCTATTCATCTTTTGATTTTACATGTGACTTCAGGTTGACAAAATTAAATGGATCATAAACTTCAAAATTAGACTATTACTTTTTTTCTCCAAAGAGAATCCCTATATATTTAATTTATTGTTCATCTATCATTCTTTATCTCATTTTCCCTACCACCATACTACCTATAATTTACTGTTATCTAATGTAGGTCTTAAAACCATTTATATATCTCCTTAATAAAAAGTCATTATCATGATCTCATATCTACAAAATTACATTAATGTAACTATATTGTGGGGTTTTTTCCTCTTAATATTGGCCTTTGATCCATCTTGAAGTCTATGTTGATGTATGTAAATGTAATTTATTTTTACTGCTGTAAGATGTCCTATTGTTTCTTTTTTTTTTTTTTTAAGATTTTATTTATTTATTTCACAGAGAGAAAAAGCACAAGCAGAGGGAGTGGCAGGCAGAAGCAGAGGGAAAAGCAGACTCCCCACTGAGCAGGGAGCCCAATGTGGGACTTGATCCCAGGACCCTGAGATCATGACCTGAGCCCAAGGCAGACGCTTAACCAACTGAGCCACCCAGGCGCTTGTCTTAATTGCTTCTATATAACACATTTTATTTACCTATTCATTTATTGCTGAACACTTAGATTGTTTTCCTCTCTTTGCTATTACAAAGTAAACACACTTGCATTTGTGCACACATACACACAGAGTCATGAATATCTTCATATGTGTCTCTTTATTTACTTGGCTTACATTTTGCTAGGATGTTTAAATACTGGGGCATATGGAGTTCCTGGCTGGTAAAATATGTATAATTTAAGGTTCATTAAATTCCCACAAAATTATTTCCAGAATGCCTGCATCCATTTTTATAAGCTTTCCTGTGCTAGAGCCTGAGGACCTTTATTATAATTTAGAGAATATTTGTAGGTTTTACATTCAGAATTTCTCATGGTGTTCTTCAAGTTTCAAGTCTTTCTTTTTTTTTTTTTATTAAAGATTTTATTTATTTATTTGACAGAGAGAGACACAGTGAGAGCAGGATCACAAGCAGGGGGAGTGGGAGAGGGAGAAGCAGGCTTCTTGCCGAGCAGGGAGCCCGATGTGGGACTCGATCCCAGGACCCTGGGATCACGACCCGAGCCGAAGGCAGACGCTTAACGACTGAGCCACCCAGGCGCCCCAAGTTTCAAGTCTTTCTTAAAAGATTTCTCAATAGATGTGTTTCTACTGATATGCTCTGAAAAGAAGTATCAGATTTCATACACACAATTCTTATAAGAATTCTTCCAGTTATCTCTTTTATTTATGTATTCATTAACATACGTGCTTATCAACTTACAGTATTTTAAGCTTTCCTATCTCTTTTATTGAAACATTTTGTGCTCTGGTCAGCACCTCTGAATACCATGTGGTGAGAGAACTGTTTATGACGATGTTGCTCTCTGGAAATAGATTGGAGAAAAGAAGAGCATGTGTGTTTCTTAAAGTGGTGTGGGGAGGGTGAAGATTGGTGGATGTTTTAATTGAACTATTTCATTACTTCTTAATTTTTTTTTTTTTGTCTTGAGATCTCACTTAGAAGGAGACAAGTTACAAAACATCCTATAAAGCTCTTTATTCTAGAATGCACTTTATAAATTGCTGAGAAATTCCTTATACTAAGGAATATTCTAAGATTGATTTACCTTCACAAAAATTTTACATATTTATAATTGAACAACAATAACAACAACATACTCACAGGTGGAAAATGAAAATTGAGTTGATTTCCATTGGTTCCAGTCACTTCAGAGAAATATTTTTTTGCATGAAATATCTTTTTTTTTATCTCAGGGGTGAAAATGTTTCTCCAATTGTTTCCCTCACAATTTTAGCAGTATAAAGTAATGCATAAAGGACAGCAAGTTAAGATGCAGAAAGGCACAGTTTTGCCCAATTTTCCTTCCCAACTCTTATTGAAATGATGAATAGAATATTCAAATTTGAAAAAAAAATCTGAAGCTCTGCTTATAATTAGAGAAGGGTGCTACCCACATATAGGGAAAAATAAAGAATTAGTATTAGATCTAGTGCATATAGAATTAGACTCGAGGAGGTCACGAAGAAATGCTTTATACTTGCTTCTTTTCCTGAGAAACAGTACCATCCCTGGGAAGTTACTAGAGAACACCTAAGCAGAAGCCCATTGAAAGTTACTGATTTGTAGTGAGATATGGAAGTGAGGGAAGCTTTGCAATGTATAGAGAGTTTAGGACCTGAGCTTCATTCCTCCCCAGTACAATGCAGTATTTGAAACCAGTGATGATGATTATATATCACAATTTTGTTGGTGGCTAAAATAAACAGAAAGTCAGCCAGGAGTACAGCTGGTAACAGGCGTGGCTGGAGACAGAAAGGGGTGCAGCAAAATCACAAAGTTGCCTAGTATCAGGGTCTGCCCAAACACAAGATGGACATAATAAACTGAATAACTTTGCTGCAGGTTCACCATTCTTAAGGAAGGAAAGACACAGATATGAAGTTCCTCTGTTAGATTACTCTAGATTTTCTCCCCACTAACCTCAGGTAGCTTGATCTTTGAACTGATAATGCAATTTTATAGCAACTATTTCTCCAGCTTAACATTTTTTATTTTGGATGGACCTATGTGAGGTTTATCTAATAAGATGAGGAAAAGCAGTCTTTGGCTCTGACACATGACTTAATGACATAAACAAGAAGTAGAAATACTATTTAGTAGAGCAACAACAAAGTCACATGAAATTAAAATACTTTTGCTTTTTCCTTGTTCTAGGTTTTGTATCAGTCTGGACATAGAGACATGTTTTTAAAATCCTAGACAATAAAATTTTAGGGGGTGGGTTCAGGATTCCTTGACACTTTTGGATATGTTAATTTAAATAATGTTCAAAACATGGTTCAAAGATAACAGATTAGCCTATTTGCCACACCAGTAGGAAAAACCTACATGCCAATCTTCTAAAATCTTTGGAATCAATTGGTTCTAAGTATCCTTTTTGTTTGGGAATTAAAAAAAAAAAAAAGACTATTGGCTTTATTGGTGATAGTCCTAGAGGTTCAGAGCAAGATGATACATTTGAATAGTTCTCAATCCCACAAAAAGATATATTCTTCTCTGGTTCTCCATGACATAAGTCCATGAACCGATGTGTGCCATTCTTCCTTGCTAGTAGAGGCTGGCTTTCATTTCAGAGGTTAAAAATGCTGTATATGTACTTTCTTTGTCTTTCTTTTTTTGTTAATGAATGCAATAGGACCAATTTCTGACCAATGGAATCTTGCTGGGCAACTTCTGGGAAATGTTTTCCTATACAATAAAAAGATAGTCACCAGAGTGCCCATTTCCTCATGCTAAACCATAGTTATTCCTAAATATGATGCTGAGAAAGGTTGCATCCATTTTATGTTCAAGAGGGAGACATCACTAGCACACTGAAGATTCCAAAGCTACTATACACTTGATGTATGACTGAGTGTCTGCATATCTTTATAACTTCTCGCCCTCATCTTTTTGTGACATGAGAAAATACATAACTCTTCCTGAGCCAGGTTTCTGGCCTCTGCTGATTCCCTGGCTGAAGTTGATGCTGAAGATAAAGAATGTTCTAGTTTTCAATGTTTTCTGAATGCATCTTTGCTGTAATCCCAAATGTCCTGTTACTCAGCTACAGGTTTTATTGTTTTGATTCCTTGATTCCTTTTTTTTATTATATTAATGTTAATCACCATACATCACACCATTAGTTTTTGATGTAGTGTTCCATGATTCATTGTTTGCATATAACACGCAGTGCTCCCTGCAGAACGTGCCCTCTTTAATACCCATCACCAGGCTGACCCATCCCCCCCACCCCCCTCCCCTCTAGAACCCTCAGTTTGTTTCTGAGTCCATAGTCTCTCATGGTTCGTCTCCCCCTCCGATGTCTCCCCCTCCGATTTCCCCCCCTTCATTTTTCACTTCCTGCTATCTTTTTTTTTTTTAACATATAATGTATTATTTGTTTCAGAGGTACATGTCTGTGATTCAACAGTCTTACACAATTCACAGCGCTCACCATAGCACATACCCTCCTCAATGTCTATCACCCAGCCACTCCAACCCTCCCACCCCCCACCACTCCAGTAACCCTCAGTTTGTTTCCTGAGATTAAGAATTCCTCATATCAGTGAGGTCATATGATACATGTCCTTCTCTGATTGACTTATTTCGTTCAGCATAATACCCCCCAGTTCCATCCACATCGTTACAAATGTCAAGATTTCATTCCTTTTGATGGCTGCATAATATTCCATTGTATATATATACCACTTCTTCTTTATCCATTCATCTGTCGATGGACATCTTGGCTCTTTCCATAGTTTGGCTATCGTGGACATTGCTGCTATAAACATCAGGGTGCACGTACCCCTTCGGATCCCTACTTTTGTATCTTTGGGGTAAATACCCAGTAGTGCAATTGCTGGATCATATGGTAGCTCTATTTTCAACTTTTTGAAGAACCTCCATACTGTTTTCCAGAGTGGCTGCACCAGCTTGCATTCCCACCAACAGTGTAGGAGGGTTCCCCTTTCTCCACATCCCCGCCAACATCTGTCATTTCCTGACTTGTTCATTTTAGCCATTCTGACTGGTATGAGGTGGTATCTCATTGAGGTTTTGATTTGGATTTCTCTTATGCCGAGTGATGTTGAGCACTTTTTCATGTGTCTGTTGGCCATTTGGATGTCTTCTTTGGAAAAATGCCTGTTCATGTCTTCTACCCGTTTCCTGATTGGATCATTTGTTCTTTGGGTGTTGAGTTTAAGAAGTTCTTTATAGATTTTGGATACTAGCCCTTTATCTGATATGTCATTTGCAAATATCTTCTCCTATTCTGTCAGTTGTCTTTTGGTTTTGTTGACTGTTTCTTTTGCTATGCAAAACCTTTTTATCTTGATGAAATCCCAATAGTTCATTTTTGCCCTTGCTTCCCTTGCCTTTGGCGATGTTTCTATGAAGAAGTTGCTGTGGCTGAAGTCGAAGAGGTTGCTGCCTGTGTTCTCCTTTAGGATTTTGATGGACTTCTGTCTCACATTGAGGTCTTTCAACCATTTCGAGTCTATTTTTGTGTGTGGTGTAAGGAAGTGGTCCAGTTTCACTCATCTGCATGTGGCTGTCCAATTTCCCCAGCACCATTTGTTGAAGAGACTGTCTTTTTTCCACTGGACATTCTTTCCTGCTTTGTCAAAGATTAGTTGACCATAGAGTTGAGGGTCCAATTCTGGGCTCTCTATTCTGTTCCATTGATGGATGTGTCTGTTTTTGTGCCAGTACCATACTGTCTTGATGATGACAGCTTTGTAATAGAGCTGGAAGTCCGGAATTGTGATGCCACCAGCTTTGCTTTTCTTTTTGAACATTCTTCTGGCTATTTGGGGTCTTTTCTGGTTCCATACAAATTTTAGGATGATTTGTTCCATTTCTTTGAAAAAAGTGGATGGTATTTTGATGGGGATTGCATTGAATGTGTAGATTGCTCTAGGTAGCATTGACATCTTCACAATATTTGTTCTTCCAATCCATGAGCATGGAAAGTTTTTCCATTTCTTTGTGTCTTCCTCAATTTCTTTCATGAGTATTTTATAGTTTTCTGAGTATAGATCCTTTGCCTCTTTGGTTAGATTTATGCCTAGGTATCTTATGGTTTTGGGTGCAATTGTAAATGGGATCGACTCCTTAATTTCTCTTTCTTCTGTTTTGTTGTTGGTGTATAGGAATGCCACTGACTTCTGTGCATTGATTTTATATCCTGCCAATGTACTGAATTCCTGTATGAGTTCTAGCAGTTTTGGGGTGGAGTTTTTTGGGTTTTCCACATAAAGTATCATATCATCTGCAAAGAGTGAGAGTTTGACTTCTTCTTTGCCAATTCGGATGCCTTTTATTTCTTTTTGTTTTCTGATTGCTGTGGCTAGGACTTCTAATACTATGTTGAATAGCAGTGGTGGTAGTGGACATCCCTGCCATGTTCCTGACCTTAGGGCGAAAGCTCTCAGTTCTTCCCCATTGAGAATGATATTCGCTGTGGGTTTTTCATAGATGGCTTTTATGATATCAGGTACCCTCTATCCGTACACCGTGAAGAGTTTTGATCAAGAAAGGATGCTGTACTTTGTCAAATGCCTTTTCTGCATCTACTGAGAGGATCATATGGTTCTTGTTCTTTCTTTTACTAATGTATTGTATCACATTGATTGATTTGTGGATGTTGAACCAACCTTGCAGCCCAGGGATAAATCCCACTTGGTCGTGGTGAATAATCCTTTTAATGTACTGTTGGATCCCACTGGCTAGTATTTTGGTGAGAATTTTTGCATCCATGTTCATCAAGGATATTGGTCTGTAATTCTCCTTTTTGAGGGGGTCTTTGTCTGGTTTGGGGATCAAGGTAATGGTGGCCTCATAGAATGAGTTTGGAAGTTTTCCTTCCATTTCTATTTTTTGGAACAGTTTCAGAAGAATAGGTATTAATTCTTTTTTTTTTTAAAGATTTTATTTATTTATTTGGGAGAGAGAGAGAGAGAGCTAGAGAGGGAACACAAGCAGGGGGAGTGGGAGAGGGAGAAGCAGGCTTCCCATGGAGCAGGGAGCCTGATGCGGGGCTCGATCCCAGGACCCTGGGACCATGACCTGAGCCGAAGGCAGATGCTTAACAACTGAGCCACCCAGGCGCCCCAGGTATTAATTCTTCTTTAAATGTTTGGTAGAATTCCCCTGGGAAGCCATCTGGCCCTGGGCTTTTGATTGTTAGGAGATTTTTGATGACTGCTTCAATTTCCTTAGTGGTTATAGGTCTGTTCAGGTTTTCTATTTCTTCCTGGTTCAGTTTTGGTAGTTTATACATCTCTAGGAATGCATCCATTTCTTCCAGGTTATCTAATTTGCTGGCATAGAGTTGCTCATAATATGTTCTTATAATTGTTTGTACTGCTTTGGTGTTGGTTGTGATCTCTCCTCTTTCATTCATGATTTTATTTATTTGGGTCATTTCTCTTTTCTTTTTGATAAGTCTGGCCAGGGGTTTATCACTCTTATTAATTCTTTCAAAGAACCAGCTCCTAGTTTCGTTGATCTGTTCTATTGTTCTTTTGGTTTCTATTTCATTGATTTCTGCTCTGATCTTTATTATTTCTCTTCTCCTGCTGGGTTTAGGCTTTATTTGCTGTTCTTTCTCCAGCTCCTTTAGGTGTAGGGTTAGGTTATGTATTTGAGACCTTTCTTGTTTCTTGAGAAAGGCTTGTATTGCTATATACTTTCCTCTTAGGACCGCCTTTGCCACATCCAAAAGATTTTGAACAGTTGTGTTTTCATTTTCATTTGTTTCCATGATTTTTTTAAATTCTTCTTTAATTTCCTGGCTGACCCATTCATTCTTTAGTGGGATGCTCTTTACCCTCCATGTATTTGAGTTCTTTCCGACTTTCCTCTTGTGACTGAGTTCTAAGTTCAAAGCATTGTGGTCTGAAAATAGGCAGGGAATGATACCAATCTTTTGGTACCAGTTGAGACCTGATTTGTGACCTAGGATGTGATCTATTCTGGAGAATGTTCCATGGGCACTAGAAAAGAATGTGTATTCTGTTGCTTTGGGTTGGAATGTTCTGAATACATCTGTGAAGTCCACTTGGTCCAGTGTGTCATTTAAAGTCTTTATTTCCTTGTTGATCTTTTGCTTAGATGATCTGTCCATTTCAGTGAGGGGGGTGTTAAAATCCCCCACAATTACTGATTCCTTGAGTCTGTCATCATAAACAGGGAGCTCATATAGATATGAAATACAAATGTCAGAAAAAATGATAGAGATTTTTTAAAAAGAGGAGGGGAAGAATATTAACATATAAACATATTGTAGCTCACATTTTGTTTAACTCGAATTTAGTCTTCTTATTTTTTAGAGCAATAAGTTTGACAATTTCACCAACTATAGCCCAGTAAAAACAGGGTAAGCTATTCCACTGTAGATTTTCAGAATGGCAAATGCCAAACTTTCATGAACCTGTACGTGAGAAACATTTGAAACAGGGCTTTGTATCACTCTGCCTGTGATGCATATTCTAACAGCAATATACCAGAGGAATGAGGGAACAGCAGGAGAACTTTTCAACTCAGTACAAATGATATCCCTGAACAGATCTTTCTAGTATTAATATAAAATACAGAAGAATGAAACCCCTCATGTTTAGCCTATAAAAAGATTCCACAATGACAAAAAGGAAGAAAAAAATGGTTATACCATTCAAGGGTAAGAAAAAAAAGAAGCTTTGAAAAAAATCTTGCTGTAAGAAGAAGAAGAAATACTAGAATGCATCTATCTGTGTTTTCAATGTAATTCAATATAATTTGGATCCTCTGTAACAGGAGATGAAATGGGGAATGATAAGACAAAAGACACATGACAAAAGTTCTGGCTGAGAGTCAGATTGAAATAAAACAGAGATGGATGAGATAGGAAAATACTGAAATTAAATTAAATGCAGCAGCAGGGAGAAAAGTCCCTTTTCCTTTGGAAAAGGAAATAACTGAGTTGATACTATAGAAAGTGATATGAGGGAAAAATATATCCCAGAATGAGGAAGATGGGCCAAAGGAATGAAAAATAACAAGCAAAGAGGATAGGTTTGGAGCCTAAGAACTAGCATTAAACCTTGAGATAATTGGTGCTCCCTAGAGAGACCTCAGAGCACAGTGGAATTGAAGCTATAGTAAGAAATACAATAAAAAAAAAGTCAAAGAATGTCACATGTCTGTAGTTTGAAAGGGTTCAGCAGGGTATGAGGGAAGATTAATAGAACTATACCCCTGTCTACATAAATTATGGTGACTTTCTTTAAATTTCAAGAATACAGAAATAATTGTATAAAACTCTAATCAGAAAGTTTAGAAAATGAGAAAGGGAAAACCTGTAGGATATCTACAAAGGAATAAAATTAGGGGTCCCTTAATATTCTCACCTGTAACATTAAATGAAGGAAATGCTAAAACAATAATTCATCTACCTAGTTTTAAGGAAAATATTTGTGACCCAAGAATTTCACTCCCTGACTACTTATCATGTGAATATTAGAAATGAAAGAGTATTAAGCCCTATAACTGTATGTAACTTAAATATATATCTATATCTATCTATAGATATCTTAGCCTGAAAAAATGATTGAAGAGCTCTAAAAAGGCATGTTATAGTATAAGACATTTGTCTTGGCATAGCTTCAAATCACCTAGAAATATAATTAAAACAAACTATTATAAATACTATTTCAAAACACAATACAAATGTCTCCTATTTTCTTTACCTCTTTACCATTTTTTCCCAATATTATGCCTTCACTGAACTCTGATCTACCTGGAAACAACACTGTCTGCTGGTGTTCATTCTAGTGAAGGTTGCTTGTTTTCCAATAGAGAGAATATCCAATTATCATTTAAAGTTTAGGTGTATCTTTCTTATTTTACAAATGTCTCATCTAGTCCAAAAATTAATATTATAACATCAGAAAGTAAATTTCAGACATTAGAACCTGCTTCTACCACTTTATCTCAAGTCTTGCTATCATCTGGGTGGCTTTATAATCTATGGTGATGACTCAGAAAATATCCTAGTCTCTCAAATCTTTGGCTTCCTCATCTAGAGGGTTTTTTACCAACACTTTTCTTCTGCCATATGAGCCCTCACAGCTCTAATTTTGAAAAAAAAAAATGTGTCCACTCTTAGACCACACTGAGTTATGATTTTATATCTCCAAATTTGCAAAAATTTTGGCAAGGATGTAAAGTAACAAAAACTCTTATATAATTAGAGAAACGATGAAATAGTTCAAGCATTTCACATTATTTTGTGAATTTGAAAATGTGGTAATCCTATTATAGGCATACACTGGAGAAAACATTTCATATGTGCCAAAAACAGTCATTTTTATTTATCCCGTTTATTTTTCATTAAAATATGTTCTGAAAACAACCCAAATGTCCAACATAGAAGATTGGCTAAATATGTTGTGGTATTATGTTGGACAACTAAATATTTGCTTTTAAGATAATTGTCCACAGTCTCCCACCTTTTCTCTGTAACACATCATATGTCATATGTCTGCTGACTTCTTGGTATGTTTAGCAAATCAGAAGGGCTGTTGGATGATTTGGGAGTATGAAGAAGCTTTCTTCAAGCCAAAATATTTCTTCTTCTCAATGTTCTTCCTATGGTACCTAAATAGAAGCTATCTCTAGTCCATGGCTCAATCTCTCTTTGGCCTCAGGTCTACAAAGCAGTCTCAACAAAGGCTCTGGGACCTATAATAATATTACCTGTTTCCATTATCCCTCCAGCCCTGAAGGTGGTAGTGGCTTCTGATAGGCCCCCAAACATATTGTTTGGGTTGCAAAATGACTTCATGAGTTGTAAAACTTCACTACATCTCCTATATTAAGATGAAGGCATTATCTGGGATGGAATAGGACGCTGAAACCTGGAATATAGAAATTTGGGAGGAACTAGATTAGATGAAGCTGAGAACCTTGGAACTCCCAATTCCCCTTTAATGTTCCTCATCACCAGAAATAGCCTCATTTACCAATATCTTTGGAGACTAGCCTGAAAGACTCTATAATGACTGATTAGAGGCAGTTGCCTCATAAGAAAGTTGTCTACTCTCTCTAAGACTCACCTTCACCAACTTTGTTGAAACTATCAGAATTTATCACTGTCTAAGGAGAGTATCACAACTTGTGCTTCATGAAGAGAAAGCTTACACAGCAAAATAATTGTGAGACATTACTCGTTTTTATTGTCAGGTATCCGAGAATCTATGTGAAAATGAATTCTTAGGGTATTAGTTGAGAAGGATGAATTATAAAGGAATTATAACATTGGATCAGACCAAATTTATTCATATGAGACATTTATATGAGATTTTGGATTTAATATTCTAGCTTCAGGATGCTAGGAGTGATCTTGGTTGGCTGATTGATACCTGGATTCAAAAGTGGTCTATATGAAATGAAGTTGGCATGCCAGAATCTTTCTAGCATAATGTGCAGGGAAATAATTAAAATACTCAAGAAAATAGAAATGTTAGAGTAGATTATGTACCACTGCTCATCCTAATCTGAACTGTGTCTCTTAAAAGAGCTTAGAAGCCAATTTATTCACAAAGGCATTGAGAAAACGTAAGACCAAACCAACTCTCTCAAAAAAGTTATTTGGTGGCTGTGTTGATAGTAGGATCTGCTGCTAATGATACGGGCTCCAATGACCTCACTAATTCTTTCATGTAAATGTTAGGGAATTAGTTTGAAAGGTCTCAAACCTGGGATGGTAACATGAGAGGACTTAAGAGATCATTTTCTTTTTAAATAACAGGTTTTTTTTTTTTTATTGGACTGCCATAGAATCTGAAGATTTGGCTATTGAGTCACAGTGATTATGCGACTTAGCTGCCCATTTAAACTAAGTGCTATGTGATCTGCCGAGCCATAGGGGGGCATACAGAAGCAATCCCTTATTAAATAGAAATAGTGTATGTTAGATAGTCCTTGAGTAGATTTTGAAGACACAAAGAAATTGTATGAGTAAGTAATTCAGACTTCAGTAAAACTACTCCTACACTAATGTCTATGATTTCATGAGCAATTCTTTATTATCAGTTGATGGAGGAAGAAAAATTTCTCAAATCTGGTTTATAGATTGATATGCTAGCACTAGATTATAGTACAGCTGACCTTTGCACAACACAGGTTTGAACTGTGAAGATCTACTTAGAGACAGAATTTTTCTTGATAAATGCAGTATAGTATTGTAAAAGTATTTTCTCTTCCCTATGATTTTGTTAATAACATTGTCTTTTCTCTAGCCTACTCCATTGTAAGAATACAATATATATAACACATATAACATACAAAATAGTGTTATTCATTCTTCATGTTATTGGTAAGGCTTCTGGTCAACAGTAGGCTATCAGAGTTAAGTTTTGGGGGAGTCAAAAGTTACATGCAGATTTTTCAACTACATGGCCATCGGCATCCCTAACTTCTATGTTGTTCATGAGGCAACTGTAGTCTAAAATCATATTACAACTCTATTCAGGGTGGTCCTGAAAGACAGTGGCAAATAGAATTTCTTCAGGTGAGCAAAACTTCAGGCAGTATATCTAGTATATCTGATTGTCTGCTTTGCCTGGAAGAAGTGATAGCCAAAGGAATGAGTTTTCATGGATTCATGGGCAGTAGCAATTTGCTAATTGATCAGGGACTTGAGACAAACAAGATTCGGTGATAAGGAAGTATTATACAAATCATGTGAATTGACTTCTCTGAATGGGCATAATCTAGGAATGTAATTTTCCCCTGTTAGTACTCACCAAAAAGATTTAATAAAAATGACGTTTTCCATCAGATAAAGTAACCCATGTTTTGGATGTCAATTACCTCATTCCTTATCCATCTACAAAGTGGTTGTGGTGTAAAAATGCAAGCTATGCATAGGCCCAATAACTGAGCTCCCCAACACTAAAGATGATTTCACTACTCATATCTAAGTATCAAGGCTACTAAGTCCCTGATGTGGCCCTTTCATAGACAGATCAGTCAGTCTACTGGTGAAAGATTATGGAGGGAAGAGGGGATATGAATTTGATATTCTTTCCCTTCCTGTAACAATGCTTCTGTCACTACCACTATTCACAGTTTTAGGAAGCCATTTACAATCCTAATAGCACAAACTGCATTGCTGTAACCAAATAACACATTTCTTAGAAACAAACAAACAAAAACAAAGAAAAGAAACAAAAGCCAATGCTCATGGATCATGGATTTCACAGATTATATCAAATTGACCATCATTAGAGTCAGCTAGCCTGATATAATTATGGAAGATTCAATTACGGCACCTGACAAAAATAATATCCAGTGAAGTCGGGGTACTGTCCTATATAATGTAGTATATGCCTTAAAACAATGACAATTAGGGTGTTGTTTCTACAGCCAGAATACACATTTCTGAGACCTAAGGACAGAGTGAGTGGTCCCTCTACTATACCATGTAACTATTAGCTTGCAAAACTTTTGCTTTCTTTTCCTGCAATCTTGGGCTCTTTTTGTTTAAAATTCTTAAACCTCAATGGGAAAATTTTTTCAAAATGGTATACAACAGGGGTCTTCTTCTTTTAAGTTGAGATTGCCAGCAGGCTTCTCATGCTCTTGAGCCAATAGATAGAACAGGGTGATCGACTGCAGGTATCAAGAGGAAATAAGGCTGCTGGTACTCATTGGAGGTGGGGAAAACTCTGAATGTAACCTAAATGTTTTACTGGCACTTCTTGGTACTTTTATGATAAATGATAGATGTCAGTGGAAAAAGATAGTAATTCAATAAATGCAATATTATAAAGGACTTAGATACTTTAAAAATTAGTTAAATTATCCCATCAAGGAGAGGATCCTAACCAGCTGAGAGGTTAACTGAGGGCGATGGAAAATGATGTAGGTAAAAAAAAAGAGAGGAAATGATAAATATCAACTATAAGTTTTTGACTAATTACAAAATATGATCTGCATTATCAGTGTGTATTTCTGTTAGGTATACCTCAAACAAATTTTTATCTATCTGTTTATGTGTATGATTATTTCAATACCCCTCTTTTCTTCCCATTTAGAAAGAGGATTTTTAGTGATACTTTACTTTCATAGATCATGAAAAAATCACTAGAAGCCACACACATGACTGGTAAAAAAGAATGCATATTGCTTGGAATCTCTGGAACTGAGATGGCTACCATGATTGTTGAGAATTCATGTCTACCCTCTTTGCAGAGATAGAGCTCTTCCACCTGTAATGGATATTACCTTATATTAGTAAAAAACATGACTAATTGTTGTTGCATAGTTGAAGGGTTAGATTTGATGCTAAATAGAAAAATGGAAAACATGCATTAGGTATGAATATATATTTTAAAAAGCCAGATAATAATAAATGTGAAAGTCCAGAAAATACTTACCTCTAGAGGATATGAGGATGGCATAGAAGAAGAAAACATGAATTTATTCAATGATTCTGGTGATGTTTTAATTCTTCCTTTGGATTTGGGATTTTGGTTATTTTATTATCATGCTTTTTAACTTCCATATATACCACACACATTCTATAAAACGCATCAAAAATTCACTCTGGTTATAACCTGTTATCCTTCCTAGCATTTTTAAACTTTTTCTTATAAGGTTATGAAATCATAATCAATCATTTTCTAGGCCCTTTACTGTCTCTTTCTCATTTGGCTTCCTATTATCTTCAACTTTTTTATCCAAAATATTACATTATTCTTAATTTCAATTTTCATTCTTAATTTTTACCAATATTGTTTACTTTACTCTGATTTCCTTTTGCATCAATTGAAGTGATCACTACATGTTGACTTCCTCTAAAAACAATATAATTTCTTTTCCTGTCTCCCCCAAAACAATGAAACACCACCATCCATCTGCCCAGTTACCCACATCATTCTTTATTCCTCTTAATCTTTCAATTTCCCCCATCCTCACATTCGTAACACTGGTTTATCTCTCCAACATTTCTTGTCTAGATTCCTGCCACATTTCTCTGTTACAACATGCACTCTTAAGCAAAATTCCATTCTCCAAGGTATATTCAAAGTGATCTTTTGAAAATGCACTTGTAAATTTTCTTTAATGGCACCTTAGTGTTATAAGATAAAATAATTATGATGGAATATTATGAAATAATTTTAACAGTTTTATAAAACTATGAAATTATATCAGAAAATATTTAGGATATATTTGAAATTAAATGCATGTCACAAGGAGTTTATGTAATTTGATGCTAGTTTTGTAAAAAATAATATTTATGCATACATGTAAATCAAACCATCTATCTATCTACCTATCTATCATCTATCTAGGTCTAGTTTTCTTTCTTTTAACATATCTATCATCTCTGTCCACACACAGAAAATACTGTGAAAAAACACAACATATTAAGAGTGCTTCTCCCTGAATTAAGGAGTCATGAACCATTTTCCCTTTTTTTTTAAAAAACATGTTCCTGCATTTTCCGAATTATCTACAATTCATGTCTGTACTTTTCATTTTTTTACAATACATATCTATTGATAGACTAGGACAAGTAAGTTAAAAATATAATATATGATTTCCCCCTTTAACCTTCTAGTTGATAATGAATTTCCCTACTTTTCTTCAAAAACAACTATAAAACTGAGAAAAAAAGACACCAATATTAGATCCTATGAGATTCTGTCTGACTTAATCCTTGTTCCTTTGTATGAAGTAAATGTCAGCTAACTTCACTTTGCCAGATGTGAGGCATTTATCCATGAATGTTTGCTCATTTGACAATATTAGCTCTGGCTTAAGTCAAATGTTACTTATAGGGGAAGGGAAAAACATTGATATTTAAAGCAACCACACCTATATATGCCATGCGCACACACACACACAAGCACACATACACAATTTTCTCTGTATCTGTTTAGATCATATTCAGCACTTTTCTCCCAGCTTTCTCTTCAAATATAATTTTGAGGTTCTTCTTAGCAAATTATTCTATATAGATCCTACCACCTAATTATTGGTGATATGTTACCACAGTATGGTAATGTCCCCAGACACCAAAGTTCTAGAAGAGTTTAAAGATCTCTACTAAGCGATTACGGCCCTAGACTTGTGACTGTTTTCCCTTTTACATCTCTGTATATTCCCACTCTGCCTCATCCAGCAAAGTTAGAAACATTGTCCCATTGACAAATGTAGCTTCTAGAATCTTGTAATTGGTATACTTAATAAAGGATGTTTTTCCACTGTTCACATGCTTTAGCCATGACTATGCTGAGCCCTCTCTTTCAGCACATAGTGAGTCCAAGCACATGATATGTGCCAGTCACCATTATTGATCCTAGAAATATCATGTGCAATAGGAGAGAACCAAGCCCTCAAGGAGCTCTCTTTCAGCTTGCCTTAAAATAAAACCATGGGCATATCTAAAGCAATAGCTTTATATTTATACACATATATTCATTATTTAATTAAGCCTTGCATTGTCTATGGCTCATGGTGAAAATTTCTTTCTTTCTTCTTCCTTGAAGACTTTTAAAGAAAATTTAAGATGGCCACTCCAAGTTGATTTTCAAAAGAAGAAAAAAAATCTACATTCATGTTAGGCTTACTCTTTTCCAAGCTTTAACATAAATTTCCAAAATAATACTTATCAAAGATATATAGTATAAATCATATTTTCATTTGAGAAATATGTGTACCCATATAACCCAAAGATTTCTTATCACCATAAGGACAATGGGGTAGCCATCATCTTAATTTATGCTTCTTTATACAGTTTTAAGGTCCCAGAAAGACTGCATGTGAAATTAAGATTAAAACAGAGGGTTTGTACAGGCAATAGTATTCTGTTAACTGGTTGAAAAGGCAATCAAATATGTGCTTTGAGATCAGACAGACCTAGATTTGAGTATCTCCTCTATCAATTACTCATGCTATAACCTCTGATAAGTTATTTTAATTTAACTGGGACAATAATAATGACTTAACAGGATTTTGAGAAGTATTAAATAAGATAGTATATATAAAGTTGCTATCAAGTAAAAATGAAAGAACTCAATTAATGATAGTTTCTCTCTTTGCTTCTATAATAGCATAGGCAGTTAGGAGGAGCTTACTCTAATGCTTAAGAGGATAGTAACTAGAGACCTTTCTGGGCTCAAATCATACCCCTTGCCCTGTGATACTTTGTTTTTAGAGATGGTGAATGTATTGAACAAGTTATGAAAAGATATATATTATGTGATATCATATATATGATATGATATATAAAAAACAGAGGCTGGCGTGTAGTTAGTAGTATTATTAGTATTATTAGTAGTTAGTATCATTATTATTGTTAGTGGTAGTAGTAGTATATTTAATAAACAAAATAGTCCTCTCTCCCCAGAGGTAATCTCTGTGTAGTTGCTATGTCTGTGAATTTGGTAAGATATATGTACAGAAACAATACTCTTTTGGATCCCTATGTTAAAGTAGATTAAGAAATCAATCAACATTTGTACACAAGCCACTCCCCCTTCATTCAATCCTAGTACTTATTCTTACTTGAAAGCTCATGAGAAAACCAAACTATCTTGTAATTACATAGAGAATTAATTTTTCTGAAACAAAAACAACAGCATAACCAAAACCAGCAAAGATCACCATTACTTCTTTGAGTCAGCAGAGTATGCCCTTCCCATTTTGTAGTTTCCATAGGTGTGCCCAAGACATTTCTATTTACTTTGTTCATTATTAACTCTATTACCTCCCACCCTCTCTTTCTCTCTTCTTTCCAACCTTCGTACTCATAAAGAGACAATTTCTCAAGAATTTCTTGAGTATTGTTTCTTCTTTAAGAGTTATATTTCAGGCTGCCTACCTCTGATAAGTTACTTTACAGCCTCTGATAATTTATAACCTCTGCGAGCCTATTTTATGAAGATTTAAGCTAAATAATTTGGCCAAATAGCTTATTTTTATTTGATGAATCCTTAAGAAATATCTTAATGTTATTATTTTAGATACCAATGGAAAATATATCTGTTAAGATTATTTCTTTTTAGCCTCATTTTGAAAATAAGAATTGCAAAAACTTGTGGAAATGTAATATATCTGTGTATGTATATATAATATAATATAATTTAATATAATATAATATATAATATATATAATATTGAACCAATAATCCTTGAAAATATTTTTCTCTTTTTCTATACCCTTTAAAAGCTGCTTTAGTAGTTAAATGTATTTTCTAAGTAACAACATACATTGTCAGGAATAGATATGGATGATGGGGTTTGAATGTCTTAAACATGGAGATTAGTTGTATGCATGTATGCATGTGTGCACACCTAGTCATATACATTTTTATTGTGCATTCCTTACTAATACCCATCCATGTCAAACTCGGTTGTATATGGTGAGAGGGAGGACACAGATTGCTGGTTGAAGCTTCAGTGGTAGGCAGAAGCATAGCACACTGAGGACTTCAGGAAAGCTTTTTACTCAAGCCTCCTCCCTCAGGAGTCTACATTTTCTGTTTTATCTCTGGGATTGAGTTTAGTGACAAGCACACATTGAAAGGCTGTGAGAAATGCCATGGGAACTGCTTAACAGCATTCAGATGAGGAGATGGCATTTGAGTTCCCAGCATCTAGCCTACCTCTTTTGCATTAGAAATCTTAATCAGGTGAACTTATAGGGTAGTTGGAAAAAGAGACCAGCTACATATCTGTTTTCAACAGTAAAAGATGCATCCTATTTTTCAATCAATTCTAAAGGTTAGATACCTGAATATTTTTCATTTGATTGACATGTTTAAGGTAGTGACATGGCTGGTCTTTGAAACAATATGTAGAACTTATATTTTTCTACAATTGTTTTACTATATGGACCCATTTTATAAATTATATTTTTGCTATAGTCCTCTACTCTGTGATTCTGGTCAATTTACTCTACATTAGAGGCCAGCATGTTTCAATTTATACTATTGTAGTATTTATTTGGCATTTTATGAGAGAAAAATTAAGCAGTTGACTATGATCTGTAATAAACAGCCAAGCTTTATAATTAATATTCTGTGCTTGAAATGGGTGCACATTTGATTGTAAATTATATGTAATTTAAATCAAATGCTGCAGTGATTTTTCCACCATTAAATATTTCTAGAATTCCAAGTCTACCTGAGCTGCAGTGTGGTAAGAGCAATGCAGATATTTTCTCTTCATTCAGTGGTAAATACAATGTAATTCATTCAGTAGTGTGAAATTAAGAAAGGTATGAGAAATGAATATAAAAGCAAATGACTGAATTGGAAAAGTAGTCAAAATGTAATCACAGAAGCTGTGAGGTAAGTAAGGTGCTTTGTAATGTTAGCACTCTGAACTGTTAAAATATAAAATAATTCCATTTTGCATAGTATTTTTAAATTCACATAAAATGACTAATATAAATTTGAACAATCTGCAGTACAAGGAATTAACCTCATCCTCCAGACAAGATGTTTAAGGTTAAGTATAATAGAAACATAAATCTTCTGTAAGTCTTATTAAAGGAGAAATATCTGCAGTATCTGAGTTAGATTTCTTTCAACCCAAAAACTCCCATTCTGAAATGCTAGCATTCTGACATGGTGACAAATTGCTGGAACGAATGCTAAATAGTTAAATGGACAGGTGATGGATGGCCTCATAAGCCTTGCAGGGCAGCCTGTGTAAGATACTAATTGGTTCTGTGGAACTGGTTTTAGTCAATAAATTCACTAGAGATTTTTTTTTTTTTTTGGTATTAGACATCTTTAAAGAATCCAGTGCTATACGTGACAAAACACTTGCAATATATCAGGCCACCAACAACTTCATCACACCCACTGTGCATGATATCGCTTTCCTTAGACCTAGCTCTACTCAAATGCTAAATATTCATGTTTAATGCTCAGTGAGAAGATTCTTTATGGGTTCTCTATTTCATCCTTTGACTTTCGAGACTACCTATTTTTCTCACTCCAGAAACTCCTCAATTTTTTCTTCCTGTAGGAAGTTACTCAACGTGGGCTTTTTCAACTAAAATTTAAGTTTTAAGAAATGAAGTTTTAAAATTTTTTCTCTAGTATTAAAATAAAAAAAAAATTTACAGTATATGTGAAAAATTAGCAGATCTAATATTTTTAGGACAAATAGATTCTTTTTCTCTTCTTTTTAAAAATAATACAATCATGGGATATTATCAAATTCATTTCCAAATTTCCAGAATCTTGTCTAATGGAAGGAAAGATGAAAGAAAGGAAAGAGGAAGAAAGGATAGAAGGAAGTAGGGAGGGGGAAAAGGATTAACTTCCAGTTGACTGGGTCCTTACGAAGTCACTGAGAAACTAAATCCATACTTTCTAAGACTGAGAGATGAATGCTAACAAATCAATCTGTTCATTCTTTACAACTGCCCCAGATGTTTTTGTACAATAATGGAGAAGGTTGGTCACCAATTCCCATAGTCTATTGGAGAAGCAAAGTTTTTGTGAATCCCAGTTTGTGTTTCCATTTTTAAGGTATCTCAGACAATCCCTCTTTCAAGACTGAGCTAGGTCTATGAAGTGAAGTGATTCTTCTGTCCACAAATATCCCATCTCTATACAAAGAAAAAAATGAGACACTTTGCAGATGATAAGCAAACAGGTTCTGCTAATGGACTGCATCAGTTTAAACTCTAGAATCCACTGTGTGATATTGAGCAAGTTACTTTATCTCTTTGTGCCTGTTTCCTCATCTGTAAAGGTGGGATAATATTAGTACTGGATTCATAAGTTTGTAATTGATTTGTATGTAAATCACTTACATCAGCATCCAGAACATACTAAGCACTCAATAAGTTTCAGCTATAATTATTATTATTATTGTTATTATCATTATGTGTATTTGTTTATTCTATCTTTAATGAACTTAGCTTTACAAACCTTATGTGAAATAAAGTTTTTAATTGGAGATTTAGGCTTATTATTATAATCATTATAAAGTGAAAACAAAAGTGAATGGGGACAAGAATTTATATTAACGTACACATAATGTTAATTGCATACCTATAACATACTTTCTGTTTTAAGGATACTTCTTTTTAGCACACCTATTGCCTGTATGCATGAGATACAGCGAAATCTCTGCTAGCTAAATGAAATGAAAGTTTACTGAATTAGCTTAGAAACTTCTGATAGCATGTTGAATTATCCTGGTAACACTAATTCTCCTAACTTGAATTAACCTGATTGCTGTTTTGATGTTATGAATTTTATAAGAAATCACAGCTTTTTCTGCTTTTCATGAACAGCATAATTCTAACCACAGACCTAACACAAATAAAAGAAAATCTGCTCATTCAAACAGCCAACCTGAAACAAAACAATAGAAAGTATTGCACAAGTTAAAAATACAGTTAGCTTTCTATAATATCAGTATAAGTAAGAATCAATCCTGACTTACCATTTCTTAAATAAAAAGAAGTCAATATTTTTCATATATGAAGAAAAAAGGAAGTTGGTGACTTGTGACATGAGTCCAAGAGCTAATATTTGTAATTATGAGTGGTGATGGATGTTAACTAGATTTACTGCGATGATCACCTCACACTATATAGAAATATCGAATCAGGTACACTGGAAACTAATGTAATGTTATATGTCAATTATATCTTAAAAAATCAGGAAAAAAAGCTCAGTGATAACGGTCTCAGAATCTCGGTTTCTCTTATCCTTTCTATCATGGTGGCATGAAGGTTGCAGCAGCTCTAGGCTTCATGTGAGAGTTTAAAACAAGAGGACAGACATGAATGGCACCAGCCACAACTGTTCCTATGAATAATATTGTAATAGCATTGTATGATGACAGATGTGACTTGTGGTGAGCATTGCATAACATATAGAGAAATAGAATCTCTATGTTGTACATCTGAAACTAAGGTAACATTGTGTGTCAACTGTACTCAAATAATTAACAGGTATACTATCCCAAATAAGACTAAACTTTCAAATTAGAAACATTTCCTCAGTAAATGAAATTCAAATGGGTAGGTATGCAAAAACCAAGCCTGAATCATCCATTTCTGACACATTCAATAATAAAATAATTTAAATTTACTTATGGATAATATCAGCCATATTAATGTTAATGACAGCTCTGATCTATCCTTCCAGGAACTAGCATTGCATATTTTGAACACTCATTTCATTTTACACATTTATTTGCTAAGAAAAAGATAAAGTTGTATTTATGTCAACAAAAAAATCATTTTAACGGTAGTTGTAGTTCATTCAGTAACTAAAAAAGAAATTATAATTTAATTTTTGTGAACTGAATATATTACAATTTTCTTCTGTCACTTGGCTCTACTCCCCTCTATATAAGAATAAACAATATTTGAAATAGGTGAGGGAGATTAATAGGTACAAACTTCTAGTTATAAATTAAATGAGTTATAGGGATGAAAAGCACAGGATAGAGTATATAATAAAGTAAAAATACATATAAAATCAAACATAAGCCATATAATAGCAAAACAACCTATAATAATGATAATAAAATCACATGCCAATTTCTAAATATATTCTTATTAAGTGTATGAAAATAGTTTATGTCACTGTCAAACAGTCTAAATTTTTTGTTGACATTGAAACATTATGTGATATTTAGCTATCTAACAACTAATACAATTTAAGAGAGATGAAATATACTAGTGGAGTAAAGTATCATCTTTGTGTTGTTTTTCAGAAAATTAAAGTCATTATGGCTCTTTATTACAATCAGAAATATAAAGAGAGAAAGCCTATATAAAGATTCTGTAAATTTTTGTCCAACAATGGAATTTTATCTCTATATGCAAATTAATAGTGGCTTAATTACAATGTTCTTCATTAAAATTAACAAATTAGTATGAACATCATAATAATTATTATTTATAAAGAAGATTATTTTAAACTTCTGAACATGCAGTACTTCACTGGGGACATCTAAGAAGCAAAGAAGCCTAGATAACATGACAGAATACAAAAAAGGAGGTCAACAAAATTTAAAACTGGTAAAAATTAAGCAGTAAGGAATTTCACTCCAGTAGGAGCTGGAGATTATATTCTTAATACACTAAATTCAAATATTGTACAAACATCCCCGTCTTTGTGTCTTTATATAACTGTGATTTAGATTCTTGTCTCCACACCACTGTCAAAAATCAGTTCTTCTTTAAACAGCTTTATTAAAGTATAATTGACATATACACGGTTTTACACATTTAAAGTGCACATTTTGAGTTTTTTTTATGTATGTATACATCCATGAAACTATCACCAAAATCAAGACGGTAACATGTTCAACACAGTCTTTATAGCTCTTCTTTCTTACCTCACCTCTCCTTCTCCCCCAAGCAACCACGTGTCTTGTCACTATAGATCAGTTTGCATTTTCTAGAGTTTTATATAAATAGAATCATAAAATATGTACCTATTTTCCCCTGACTTCTTTCTCTCAGCATAATTATTATGAGATTTATCTTGTTGCATATATCAATAGTTCATTCTGGTTTATTCCAAGTAATATTCCATTGTATGGATATACAGTGAATTCTCATTATTCATAGTAGTTATGTTCTATAAAGTCCAAGCAGACTGAATTAGCAAATACTGAGTCATTGCCCCCAGGGAAAATACAGGGTTAGGTTCCTGCCAGCCTCTGGTCACAACATTTTCATCAACGAATCAATATGTAATCCTGTTTTATGTGAGTTTCTGTTTAAGGGCACCTTATTTAATATATATTTTGATTCATTAACATTGAATTTATGGCACTATAATTCATGGTGAAAAGTAGGTTAGTTGATATACATATTTTCTCCATGAGGCACAGCATTAGACAGCGTTTCAGTAGTGTTTGGGGCCATTTAAACAGCAAAATCATCAACAAAAAAACACAAAAAATGCAAAAGACAAGGCACTAAATATAGAGCAGAAGGCAGGGCTGCTTATATTATGGGAGCTGAAACAAGACCTTGTTCAACCTCAGCTAGAAAAATAAGCTCTTTGGGCGACTCAAATGTTTTCACTGCTCTGTGCTCTCAAATGTCCTCCAGTACCTGTGTAAATGCCAAGAGGATTCATTTGGGGGTTACAAATAAATTTAAATTGGTTGTGGAATTTGCAAATGTGGAATTCTTTGATATGTAATCCACAAATAATGAGGGTTGACTGTACCATATTTATTTATCCGTTCACCCACTGCTGGGTATTTGTGTTGTTTTATGAATTTTACCAGTTACAAACAATGGTATCATGAATACTCATGTACAATTACTGGTATGGATGTATGCTTTCTTTCCTTATAGGTAAATGCCCAAGAGTGGAATAGCCAAAAGGTATAGCATGTGTAGGTTTAAGTTTTAAGAAACTGTCAAAATGTTTCCAAAGTGGTTGTAGGATTTTACATTCTCACCAGTAGGGTATAAAAGCTTCAGTTGCTCCAGAGCATTGCCACCATTTGGTATAATCAGTGTTTTTAATTTTATCCAACCCCATAGGCGTGAGGTTGCATCTCAAAGAGATTTAATTTGCATTTTCCTGACAACTAATGATGCTGAACATCTTTTCATTTGTGTTTTTGCTGTCCTTAATCTTTTTTGTTGAAATGTCTTTTCAAATTTTCTGCCCATTTAAAATTTTTAAAATTGTTTTCCTATGAGATTTGAGAACTTGACTATAATTTTGAACACAAGAAACATGCTTATTATTATTATGCTTATTATTCTCACAGGCTTGTCTTTTTATTTACTGTCTAAAAACATAAGTTTGTATTATTAGAAAGTCTATTTCATCAATGTTTTTCTATAATGAATTAATCTTTTGGCGCTCTATCTAAGGAATCAGCATAAACCAAGGTAAAACAAACAAAAATGTTCTCTTACGTTTTATTTTAGGATTTTTATAGTTTTAGGCTTGACATTTACATCTAATGATACATTCAGAGTTAATTTTTTGTAGATACTACAAGGTACAAATTGAAGGGTTTTGTTTTGTTTTTGTGCAAATTTTCAGTTGTTTCAGTATCATTTGTTGAGAATAGTTACCTTTTTCTTTCTTTTTTTTTAATAGTTACCTTTTTCATACTGAATTGCCATTATAACATTTTCAAATATAAGTTGTTCATATATAGGTGGGTCTATTTCTGAATTTCCTATTCTATTTTTTGGTCTATTTGTAATTTTAGCCAAAAAACACATCTTTTTGATTAGTGTTATTTAATTCCAGTCTTCCAATTTTATTTTATTTTTTTCCAAGTTATTTCGGCTGTTCAATACCCTTAGCACTTCCATTCAAATTTTAGAACAAAGTATAGATTTCTATAAAACAATCCTGCTAGGATTTTATTAGGATTGTTTTGAATCGATAAATTTGGGGAAAATTTATATCATAAATATTGAATGCTCTAAATCAGAAGCAGGGTAAAAATCTCACTATTTAGTTGGGTCTTTAAATTATGTCAGCAATGTTTTATAGCTTTAAATGTGTGAGACACACATATTTTGTTAGATTTATCCCAAAGTAATGATATTTTTATCCCATTGAAAATACTAATTTTAAATTAAACTTCTGACTGTTCGTTGCTACAATAAAGTTGTAACAGAACCGATTTTTATATATTTGATGTTATATCCTACAACTTTGCCAAGTTCACTTATTCTAGTAGCTTTTCTTCAGCATAGATAATGATGCTTCATACAAATAAAACTTCACTATTTTTTTTTAAATTTGCATGCCACTTATTTTATTTATCCCTTATTTCACTGATTACAAACTTCAGTACAATGTTGAATAGGAGTGCTGAGAGCAGATATCCTTATCTCACTCCTAATCTTCGGGGGAAAGCATTCAGTCTTTTAACATTAAGCACTATGTTAGCTTAATGTTATTGTTAGGTGCCCATTATCAGAGAGATGAAGTTCCCTTTTATTGTTAGTTTCCAGTATTTGTTAGTTTGTTTGTCTAAAATGGGAATGGATGTTGGATAAGTCCCACCTGATCATAATGTTTTATTCTACTTACATATCATTGGATTAAATCAGCTAGAATTTCCTCTAGAAATTTTGCACCTATGTTTACGGAAATTATTGTTTGTAGTTTTCTTACTCGTAATACTTCATGTGGTTTGCTATCAGAGTGATGATGGTCTCACAGAATGAGTTGGGAAATACTCTTGTTCTTTAATTTTCTAAAAGGGTTTGTGTAGAATTAGCATTATTTCCTTTTTATTGTTTAGTAGAATTAATCAGTGAACAATATGGGCTTGGATTTTCTTTATGGCAAGATTTTCAACTTAATTATTTAATGTATATTGGGTTATTCAGTTTATCTGTTTCTTTCTGAGTTTTGGTATTTAGAATCTTTCAAGCAATTTGTCCAGTTTTTGAGTTAATGAAATATATTGATATAAAATTGTTTGTAATATTCCCTTATTATCCTTTTAATATATGTAGAACCTGTTGTGATGTCACCAGTGTTATTCCTGATATTAATAATTTTGTCTTTTTTTCTGATCAGTCTGGCTAAGTTTTTATCAATTTTATTAATGTCAGAGAAAGCTTGTGGTTCTATTTTCACCAGTATTTTTCTATTTTCTGTTCAATTGATTTTTGTTCAGTCTGACCTTTATCATTTTCTTTGTATTGCTTTTTCTGGGATGAAGTTGCTTTTACTTTTCTATTTTTTTTAAGGTAGGTGCTGAGACCATTAATTTGTGCCCTGCTTACTTTCTAAGACAGGCACTTAAGTGCTATAAATTTCCTTCTGAGTGATATGTTTTGTTTTCATTGTCATTCAGTACAAAATACTTTCAAATTTCCTGTTGATTTCTTCTTTGTTCTATAGGTTATTTAGAATTGTGTTTTTTGGGTTTCCAAATATTTTGGGGAAATCTCCAGAGATCTTTTTGCCATTGATTTCAGATTCAGAGAACATATTTTGTATGGGTCGAATCTTTTTTAATTTATTGAAATTCAAATTATGGCCCAAATTTTGGTCTATACTGTAGTGTTGGTTTTGAGTTGAATGTGTTTTCTATTGTTGGGTAGAGTGTTCTGTGAATGTCAGGTAGGTCAAGTTGGTTAGTAATGTTGTTTAGGTATTCTATATCTTTAATGATTGTGCATTATTCTACCAATTATTGAGAAAGAATTATTAGAAGCTCTAGTATATTTGAAAATTTATTTCTTCTTTCATTTGATCATCTGGTTTTTTCCCACGTATTTTGAAGCTCAACACCAAAAGCAGGATCCATAAAAGGAAAAATATATATATTATAATTAACCAAATTTATGAACTTCTGGTCTTAAAAATATTCTTTACAGATAATGAAATGATAAGCCACAGACTGGAAGAAAATAATCTCAAGTCACATATCTGATAAGGGGCTTGTATCCGGATTATATGAGAAACATAAAATGTGTTAATATAAAAACCTAATAAAGAGGTGGGCAGAAATCTGAAGAGACATTTCATTTAAGAGGACACAGAGATGACAGACAATTACATGGCAATTACATGAAGAGATTCGAGAATCTCTAATAATTATTCATTGGGAAATGCAAAATAAAACGCAGTGAGATACCATCACACAAAGGAAGTGTTGGAGCAAGTGGACCTCTTTTACTCGGCTAGTAGGAATGTAAGCTGCAATTCTGTAACACAGCTTGCAGTCAGCGAAAGACCAACACCATATGATTCCACTCTTATGTGGAATTTAAGAAACAAAACAAATGAGCAAAGGGGAAAAAAGAGAGAGAGGTGAATGAAGAGAGAGGTTCTTTTTTTTTTTT